>NW_008610254.1:8453-27579 GCF_000691845.1 Merops nubicus
GTATTGGGAGATATTTGTTTTAAATATTTATAGGGTGCAAACTCCTTAGGCATTTACAGGAGGCTTAGTGAATTCATCACAAATTTTTTTTTACACAGATCTATTACGGTGAATCTTTTTGACATAACATGAAAAAAAAATTCTATGCCCAGCTTCTGCATTAACTTTACTGCACTGTCTGGACTAAGGGGAGTAGGAGAAGCAATGACATAATTAGAGATAAATGGGCAGTACCTGGAAAACAGGAAAATTGCAGTGTGAAGTAGCAAGGGTGGAATTACAACAGTGGCATTCCTAACATTTCAGTCTTCCCTTTACCTCACCCATGCTTGCACAAACAAGTATACACAAATACGATCCAGAGTGTTTGCTGTGACCCTGAATGTAGCAAAGAGCTTCTGAGTAGCTAGTGACTATGAGTCTGATGATAAGACACTGAGAAGACTCAAACTCCTGTGAATTATCATAAAGATACGTGTTTCCTTGCCTTGCTTGTCTCCACCTTCTACCCTCTGATATATTTCCCTTATTTAGCCTAAGAAAGCTGCACAGGGCAAGGAGTTATAGGTGCTTAAAAATGAGCATAAATCAGCACATTAGGATGCAAGGTAGATATTCTGGATCATGTCCTTTAGGTTAAGGACAGCCCATTTCTTGGTGCTTTGGTTAGGTTTTTTTGAGAGGTGTGAACGGGAGGCCATGTGATTTTCTTTCCTCTCAACCTAAGGCAACTGTATATGATGAAGCACAATCCACGAATTTTCTTTTCCTCTTTGTTTCTAGGGAGAAACAAGAGGGAAAGGTAGAGAGTGTATTAGAATGTATCCTTTTTTTGCCACAGGTCATAGTGTAGTATGTGCTCCCAGATCCTCTGCTAGCTCTTCACCTGTAAATCAACAGATGAGCCAAAAATTGTTTCTCTCTTTGTGGAATGCTGTTCTGCAGAAATATGTGCCGAGGAGCACTTTAATGAGAGAGAAATACTCTCTCACACTTGGCATTTCAACATCGGTGATATTTGGGATTCAGAGTTCTAAAATATTCACAGATCTCAGTGTACAGCACCTTTGCCATAGGCATGCTAACTAAAGATGCAAAATCTGGCTAGACAGGCTATGCTTTGTGCCCACAGTTGATGAACAGAATGGGCTTTTCGGCTGCCAGCTACCCAGTCCCATCTGTTAGGATGCTGCTTATGTGGGTTACATGTTGGTCAGACCCTTGCCCCTACTCCAGAAATGCCACGTACAAAAATATTGACAGGTCATTTTGATACCAGACTTGCGGTTACTACTTGCAGAAAGCAACAAGATGTGTATGAGTTAGGATGACTTATGACTGACACAGAGTATAAGACTTCATTAATTAGAAGCTGCATTAATTAGACAAACTTTTTTAAAAAAGTCATGGGGTTCTTTATTCACCTGTTATTTTTAACTGCAATTTTTAATTAGAAAAAAAATTGAGACTATTATAATTAGTCACATTTCTGTACTGCATGCCTTCATACACTCTGACACACCTGTGACATTTAAGTTCCAAAAAACCTTTTCTAAACAAGACAATAGCCAAATAGCAGATGCTGGGAAGGCATGCAGATCATAAGGCTTGTAGATGCCAGAAAGACAGATTGTATGCAGCAGGCACCATGAAAAAATATTTGGAAAGTCACTTGGTCTCTCTTAAGTTTGTCACAGTGAAGAACTGCTCACAGGCAGCCCCTCTGCATCCACTGACACCTTCAGATAAACTATAAGAGGACTTAATCAGATAAGACATAATTTGGAGCCTGCCAGTCAAAAAGGAACAATCCCAACTGGCTAACCTAAGAGTGCCTAATGTCCTTGTAAAAAGATGAAGGACATCACAAGGATGCTTTGGTGTGCAGAGGATCTGGGAGCACATACTACACTATGACCTGTGGCAAAAAAAGGATACATTCTAATACACTCTCTACCTTTCCCTCTTGTTTCTCCCTAGAAACAAAGAGGAAAAGAAAATTCGTGGATTGTGCTTCATCATATACATCACAACTTCCCTATTAAGTTTATTGTAATATCACCTACAGGTCTCACCTGAGACCAGGACTTTGTTGTATTAAAGAGTGTACAAATGCAGGTTCTGCAGTTAGAAAATGGAGAGTCTACATGAATGAGGTTGACATTGCTCAACCACAAAAGACCAGCCTGATTTGGGTAGGTAATGCATAACCTTGTTCTCTAGCAGAGTGCAGGGAGTACACAATACAAGCACAAAGCTGGCTGCTGTGTTGTGCTTCCTCTTGGTTTATTATGGTGGCTTTTCTTTGTACTGTATGCACTCATTAGTAAAAACCTCTCTTAGTGCTCTGGGATCTGAAATGGAGATGACTGTACAAATGTTAGCACTGGCTGCAGATCTTCTGGCTACAAGCAGAAGACAGCAAACAGCATGTTAGGCAAGGGAGGGAGATATTTTGCACACCGAAAGAAGTTTGGTAATTGATATTTTTGGGATCTGACTCATTCTGTCTACCTTTAGGTACAATGAGGAAGTGAGATTTATCATAATTGCATTTTCACCCTGAGAAGAGAGACCTGGAGGTAATTCTGAGCTTCAGTGCTATCCGCTGGGTTCACAGAGGGTGTGGAATTAAATATGAAAGATCAGGTTCGCACCTCTTGCCACCACACTTTGCAGCCACAATGTCAGATTGAGCAAAGTTACCTCAGAAAAAGATTGCTGGGATTCACCATGAACCTCTCTAATGATCACAGAGTACAGAGGCCTTTTGTTCGAGAAAGTAACATGCTCCTTTCTGTGACCAGGTTAGCAAAAGCACCTGAGGGAAATACATAACTCTCGTCTGTGAGAAACCCCTGGACTTCTGCTGAGGAATTGTTCCCCGAACCCCACAGAGCACTTTTTAAAAAAATGTGAGAATGTTTGAAGGCTTAAGTCACCATTTATTGGTTTTATTTTCTCTCCCTGTATCCGTCTTTTTCTTCTCCAACCAAATATCCCTCACCACACAATGTATCTTATCTGAGCTCATGAATGTAAACAGTTTTCCCCTTGAAAAGAAACCTCTTGCGTACAAACAGCAGGAAATACAGCAACTGGTGGTCTCAGTGCCATGGGGAAAAAAAAATGTAGGTTTTGTAATTTTTGACTTAGAGGACAATAATAAAATTACTTCCAGACATCAGCTGAGATCATCCTCTTCAGTCCATTGTAACTTTGATTTGCTTAGGCTGTAAAATACATAAATAAAAATAAACAAACAGGCAGGAACAGAGTTCACCACCCCATAATCTGTTGCTTCATTAATGCAAGATGTAAACGCATGTCTTAGTCTTCCTGAGCCTAGGAGTACAGGGTGGTGTATCATGATGACAAAGCAGGGTTACTGAAGGGACACTCTATACAGCCTAACTCAGACACGTTCAGTGCCACTGAACAAAAAGCTTTAATTTATCTCATAGGAAAAGCTCTGAATGTGTTCCTCCTTTAATCATGTCAAGGTGGATGGCACAGCTACTCAAAGCTGCAACTTCTTTCACTGATGGCTCAACTGCAGGTCACATTAGATGCAAAAGCCAGAGGATGATTCCAAAATGTTGTTTAGCATAAGACTCATATAGATAGCTGGCCTGGACACAGAACTGGCATACTCAAAGTGCCCTGAGTTCCCACTGAACTTGTGGGGAATGAAAGTAACAAGGAGGCTTCTGACTTTCACCTGAGGCCACTGACTTGAGATCCTTGTTGGTGCCACTTCTTGGTTCACAGAGCAGGCACTGGACCCCATCTGTGGTGCAGCTCTGTTGATGTATACGTGCTTCCCAGGTAGATGCTGATAAAAAGGAATTCCTCTCAGCTTCTTTGGACATCAGGCATTTTAGCTGGATAGTTGGAAACGTCCTTGCCAGTATGGATAATGGGTGAAACCACACTGAACATTTTGCCTCCAGAAGCACATGTAAATTGCACTGGGTTCAATACTACTTCCTAAGCACATGGCAGAGCAGGGTAGTTATAATGCCTGTCACTATGATATATAAACACTTACCTAACTTGCTCTAAGTGCTGAGCAAGCCAGCTGAAGGCCCTCCAAGGAAGCAAGATTAGTGAGTAGCTTGTCACTGCACCCTCCATGGGAAGCACTTGCTACTGTGAATTCTTGCTACCAAAGGAAAGGGATGGTTGAATTCTGTGCAAAAGTCATATCCAGATCTGGCATCAGGTTATGTACTCTGGCCAGGATACATTTGGCTATAAATTTTAAATATTTCAGAACTTGGTTGTATTTTTATTTACTTTGTGCAGCTCTTGTAGTTCAACTACTGCACTGCTTTGGTGGTCTGAAAGAAAAATATGCAATGCTGAATACAGGTTGTGCATACATGACCTGTTGCATCCCATAGTAAATAACTTTATTAGAATAGACTTTTGTCTTACGTCTTGCCCTAAGGCAAATTCAGTCTATTTTCCAACTGAGTATGTCAATCATTATAACAATCATTTCTAGATCATTTGAGACACTGCTAAGTCCATGCCATGAGGAGGAAAATCTTAGAGGATATTACAGTGCAAGCCTCTGCAGCTCATCTTTACACAACAGAATTGGTCTTAAGAGGTCTGAGAAGCAAGTGGTATAGCAAGGCATCTATTTTTCCTTAAAGCAATTCGTCTATGTGCCACTGAATTTCAAACAAACAATTTTACTCTCCTTGTCTTAACCTAGAAGGAGTTTCACACCGCTGAATATTTACAGAGTCTGTGCTTTTCTGAAGCTGCTATCAATGTTTTGAGACACTCTTTAAGTCACATTCTTAAGTTAGATATTTGTATGGCTGCCTTCTATAACAGACATCTCTCATTAACTGTATGAATAAAGGATCAAGTTGTTTGCTTTGAACTATTTAATTTTGAGACTTAGTTTTATATGTGTCACTGCCTTTAAAGTCAGTCAGGGAATAAGAGCCCAGATGATTATAACTGCCAACATGTTAATTTTTTGAGGCACAGACATGTGAACCTGAAATGCAGTCAGTGTCTTGGGACTCCTCTGGTAAGTTCTGAAAACAAAGGTAACTTCTCCACGTACTTCCCAAATATGCAGTTTGCCTGGGTCCTGTTTGAGCTAACTCAGCGTGACTTGCAGAGGCACAGCAGTGATGTAATAATTTGTATTGATAAGAATTATTCAATACCATAATATCATTTCTAAGCATCATGTGCTCAAAAGCTGCATCTCCAGGAATAACTTAAAAGTTCACACTGTGAGCAAGCTGAAAGGCAGCTTAAATACCAATTCACGTCTACCATGTCTGCAGTTCAGCATCCAGTGTATGCAGACCTCATTCTACAGCTTTCGTCCAGTTAGGGTTGAGATAAATTAGGTTTTAAATAGCTCAAAAATAGGGATTGTGGTGGTTTGGAAGTGAAAGCACGTCTTTTTATATTATAAGTTCAGCATATGCAAATTTACTTACACCACTTTGAGTAAGCAGAACTTAAGTACATGCCAAGATAGAGATCTCTGTTGAAGCACTAGACTCCAATTTTCAGATGTAGCTGAAGCTGTTCAAGGTGGGATAGAGAAGAGGCTGTGAATATTAATATGGGCTCTACAACTAGACCTATGCAAAAAAAGAGGACTATTTCCTCCCTTATTTGCCAGGTTTTCTTGCTGTATGGAAGTACAAGCAAGAAGGTATCCAAAAGTTTTTGGGCTAAATTATCCCCTTTTACTCTTACTTTTCCTTTGTAATACATTAAGTTGCCTTCATGAAGTCATAAAATATATACTTTTGTGGAAGCCTCAGGCTCTATTATAAGGCTTGCACATAAGTGCTAAGTAGGGTTTTAAAGGGCTATTTAATAATGTGTTCAGAATGCAACTACTGAAACTAACCGGATTTGTGTTTAGCCTAGTTTTGCCATCAAGTTTTCAGATTTCTAGTTTTGAAGGTGAAGAGAAAAGCTTTGTTGTATGCATAACTACTGGCAGGTAGACTTCACACAATATGCAGTAGTAAAAAGATCTACTTTCATTATGGAGCAGTGTATTATACTTCTTTATTTCTAGAATAGTTTTATTATTACTTTTTCCACTTAATTGCTCCCAGAAAAGGCATTGCTTAGGTTTTTTCTCTTTTTCCATTCTTTCCTCCCCCTCTCCCCTTCACCCTCCCTTCTCTTTCCCTCCCTTTTTCTTTCCTTTGCTTCTAGACTTTGACTTTAGATTCTTTTTTTAGAGCCAAGCTGAGCAGGTTTGGCATTCTATTTTGAGTACCATTAAAATGTGTATAAATGTAGTGCTCAAAAAATGTGACAGTAATGGCAGTCCAAATTCACAACTGTTGATGTTTTACACTGCAGTCCCAGCTCCCTCACAATTAAATAGCACAACAGATAATGTTAGGTGGCATTCTCTAACTACTTCCCTGTGTTTCTGTTTCATAGAATTCTAACATGAATCCCCTCTCTCATAACAGTTAAGTTAGGGTTTATTACAGTTATTAGTGTACGTTCTGGAAGTATTATGCTAAAATCTATCTCAAATTCAATTCTGTTTAATGTAGGCCATAATCTCAAAAGATATTTAGATTCTGAACTTTGAGGATCTTGACCCCAGGCACACTGCAGATGTACACACATGAATAGTAACAGCACTAGCCACATTTCTGAATACTGAGTTACTGCATGGTGGGATATATGAAGGATCAGGACCTAGTGCTATTGAAATTAATTAAAGTATGTGTTAGGACTGTGGTCATAAACTTAGAGAAGCAAAAGCAGTGGCCTATAATTGCCTTTTTTGGAACACGGCTTGCAGATTTCCTGAAGTTTTCAATCATAATGGTTAAACAAAAGACAACTTACCTTTAATGCTTAGAATTCCTGGATACTCACTTCTTTCAGCTCTCCAGATGAGATAAGTCTGGGCTGGCAGCTGGAAACTTTCTGCCTCTCTATAATTTTTATTGGGTGATTACTAGAGATAGAAAACTGCCAGCCTGGGGTTTCTCCTAGTTTACCTCCTCAGAGCAGGTAAAGAATATGCAACAGAACTGCAAACCTTCCAACTTCTCAGCCCTAAACCAGAAATCAAACTAAAGCCTGAAGAGTCTGCCCTGGCGTTGGCATCAGCCTTAATGTCTACTCTCAAAATAATTCATCTTGCAAAAGAAATCTGAAGTGTGTATTTTGTGCATTTACAAGCCTGTCTGTTTGTTGTTGCAGAGGTGGTTAACTTGCACATTGTCTACTATTTGCCTACTTCTGCAAAGAATTTGCACATCAAATCTGCACATCATTGTTTATTTAAAGTAGCACCCAGTGTTGCTAATTAGGATTAGATTTTGATTGTCATTCCTAACAGCATGCTTGAAACACAGGCTAATTTACCCCTCCTTCATGCAGTGAGATCACCTTCCAACCTTTCTTTCTATGATTTCTAAGGGATAAATGAGTTCCATTTAGTATGTAGTTAAGGTGGACCCAGACCAAGGATGACCTGAAGAGTCCAGAAGCACAAAACCTTGCAGCTTTAGACTAAAAATGTTCATCCTTAAATTCCCAAGCTCTTGACATAGTTAATCCCCTCTGTGTTGTGCTTAAGTAGTTCTGTCCCTTGTCTGATCTCTGGACAACGGAGCTCGTCCTTGTCTCTGGAAGGAGCTCATGAAGTTTTGGTAGAAACTGTGGCAAGTATTTCTGTGTGGGTTTTTCTCTAATGGACACAGGACTTGCCCCATTGATATTTCATACGGGTTCATAGAAATAAATCACCAGGACTTCTCATGCATGCTGGGATTTGCAGAACTTGGTAGCTTTCCCTTCCCATCAATTTGTACTGGTTTCTACAGAGCGGCTGAACAGGTTACGAGCAGTCCTTTAAGTCAGATCCCAAAAAGTCTGTGTAAAGGTTGGAAGGGAGATGTGAAGAGTTAGGGAAAAGCTGTATTGGTAGGCAATGCATTTCCTTCACACTGAGAGAGTGAGGCATGGCTGTGGTTACTGACTGCGAGTGTTTATGGTAGCCAAGGAGCTGCTTGCCTTCCTGGAGGCACCCAAGTTACTCTAGGGCAAGAGAGTGAATGTCTGCACAAGTAACCAAGAATGCCAACTGGCTCCCACTCCACTGCCCCGAAAAAAATCCCTGAGATTACACTGAGGACTGTATATGTCAGGGGGACAGACAAAGAAAGATAAGTCTTGTGGAGCACAGTTCTTTAGCACTGTCTGAGGAAAGCTTGTAAGCCAGCCATGTATGTTTTAGGAACTTGCACTAAACTTTTCTGTTGTGGGACTGGATTACAAAAATTTAACCAAGATTTCTAGAAACTCACCGTGCAGGCTGAATCACACTTGATAAACATTGTTGTATAAAGTTCTGGGTTTGGTTTTTTGTTGGTCTGTTGCTTTTTTTTCTCCCAATGTCTATACAAAGGTAACAGCTCGTTTTTCAGTCCCTTGGTGAATTCCTCTTGAATATAAGCTCTGTGTGCAGAATCCATCAGCCAAACCAGTCCTCATTCCAGCAGCAGCCTCAGAATGCACAACTAACAGAATTAACATCAATAAAATTCATATGGAATTCCTTAAGCTTACGAACATTTATTTTCCCACCAGAGGTATACAGTAGTCCATAAGTGTACTAGCAGGAGATTCCGGTTATAAAGAACATTTGTGTCAGTAGCAGATGTAATTAAAGGAGTCGTTCTTTGGCTTAATGTTCACCTTTGGCACTAATTCTATTGAGGTTTAAATGTAGAAGGATATAAATATTGTACGTGGGGAAAATAGCATCTCTATTTGCAGACCAGCCAGATTAAAAACCGCAAGCAGTTAGGTGGTCCAGATGAAAACTATTATAGTGAGAGGTGAAAACCATACCCAGTGTTGTGGCCCTGAGTTTCAAGAAACACATACACCCACAGTGATCTGCAGCAATGGCTTTGTAGCTGCACAACTGGCCTGCTAATGGAGACACAACCTTTAGTAGCTATAGAAAGAGTTACTACACTAAGTGGTGTCTGCTCGAATTCTTAGAAAACCGGTAACAGACAAAGCATGAAAGACTTGTTCCATGTTCTCGTGGATTTTAGGCAACTCTAGACAAATTTAGTTCTCTGTTATTTTCTCTTCCAGTTGCTTTCAGTTTACACCTCTCAATATCAATCACCTTCACCTTGTATTAATACTTAATAGGAGACAAGAGAAAAAGGGCAGCTCAGCTTCCAGTTCCACCACCAGCTGTGTCTATTTATCAGTGCTTCCAAAAGAATCAGCTAGATGCAGTGATCTAAAAAATGTCTTTTTCCTTCCATCCTAAGTCCCCAGAGCAGCACAGGTTTCTTAATTATGCCACTCAGCAGCAGAGAATAAGCGTGACACCAATCTGATACCCAAGCAAACTCCATTAGCTTTGGCCTTGCAACTTTCTACAGCTCTGTAAAATATTAGAGGCCTTTCCAGCTTACTTTTTTTTTTTCTATAACTTGGAGACAAAGTACCACATAAATGATCTGCTGTTCTCAAAATTGTTCATATGGTTATATTTGGATATCTCTAATAATCTTTTCTCCAAAATTACTGGTTGAAAGGTGGGTTGAGAACTGGCTGTACTATAGAGCCCAACGGGTGGTGATCAATGGTGCCAAGTCCAGCTGGAGACCTGCAACTAGTGGAGTCTCCCAGGGATCAGTGCTGGGTCCAGTCCTGTTCAACATCTTCATTAACGACCTGGATGATGGTACAGAGTGTCTGCTCAGCAAGTTTGCTGATGACACAAAACTGGGAGGTTTGGCTGTGCAGCCATTCAGTGAGATCTGGACAGACTGGAGAGCTGGGCCAAGAGGAACCTAATGAGGTTCAACAAGAATAAGTGCAGAGTCCTGCACCTGGGCAGGAGGAATAAAATGCACCAGTACAGGTTAGGAGGTGATCTGCTAGAGAGCAGCCCCATGGAGAGGGATCTTGGAGTCCTGGTGGACAACAAGTTGTCCATGGGACAGAAGTGTGCCCTTGTGGCCAGGAGGGCCAATGGTATCCTGGGGTGCATTAAGAAAAGTGTGTCCAGCAGAACAAGGGAGGTCCTGCTCCCCCTCTACTCTGTTTTAGCGTGGTGAGACCTCACCTAGAGTATTGTGTCCAGTTCTGGGCCCCCCATTTCAAGAGGGACAGAGATCTACTTGACAGAGTCCAGCGAAAGGCTACAAGGATGACTGGGGGACTGGAACACCTGCCTTATGAGGAGAGGCTGAGAGACCTGGGGCTTTTTAGTCTGGAGGAGAGAAGACTTAGGGGGGATCTAATTAATGTGTATAAATATACGAGGGCTGGGTGCCAGGAAGGAAGGGGCAATCTCTTCTCACTTGTACCCTGTGATAGGACACGGGGCAATGGTCACAAGCTCAACATGAGGAAGAATTTCTTTCCTGTGAGGGTTCCAGAGCACAGGGACAGGCTCCCCAGGGAGGTTGTGGAGTCTCCTTCTTTGGGGACTTTTAAGACCCATCTGGATGCGTTCCTGTGTGACCTGCCCTAGACTAGATGGTCCTGCTCTGGCAGGGGGGGTGGACTCGATGATCTCTGAAGGCCCCTTCCAACCCCTAACATTCTCTGATTCTGTGTGTGTGAAAGCAAGACATGACTAAACAGGTTTTTCAAAGCTTTCTATGATCAGCTGAATGGAAAACTGAAGAACTCCATTACTCGGGGCAGAGAGGCGTCCTGC
The DNA here is from genome assembly GCF_000691845.1 of Merops nubicus. Taxonomy (NCBI): domain Eukaryota; kingdom Metazoa; phylum Chordata; class Aves; order Coraciiformes; family Meropidae; genus Merops; species Merops nubicus. The sequence continues at coordinate 19,183 of NW_008610254.1, forward strand.
AGTGTAATGCCCCTGTGCAAAGCTGTATTAAGCCTGGACTAGGTCTGAACCTGAACCTGCTCCAAGACACTACACATTGTTCAGTACTTTTCCACTGCACAGAGCTTTACTGGTGGGTTGGAGAAGGACAAATGATTAATGCTAGAGTTGTGGTAAGGAATAAACAGATCTTACTCATGCATTATGGAATTGTTGATATGTGTACTAATTCTGGGAAAATCAGCTAGGAGGATAAACACGGTATTGCATGTAGACTTGCCTCTTTACCCTAAGACCACTATCACTGTAGATCTTAATTGTCTTGTAAACATTAAGGACACATGGTACTCCTAGGGCAGCAGAATGTCCTTAAAAGGGCATTTGATGGTCTGGACCCATGCCGAGTGGGGTAAGACTGCACAGTGGCTCCTTTGCACTCTCTGCACTCTTTGTTGGAGCTCCATCAGACACAAAGATCTGGCTAGATGGATAAAGTCACAGAGCTATCTTCCACTGCATGCTCATAGGCAGTCCAGCTCACAGCACACATTGCACTGCTGTCCTGGCACCACTGTGGAAAGGACAATGAGTAAGTAACTGCTGAGGCCAGCCACCAAAGGCTAAGACACATCTGAACACCTCCTAGAGCTGAGACCTCTAAGGTCTTTGTGGATTCTCTGCCTGTCATGACAATGAGCCTGGCTGCCGTGCTCAGCTGATGGCCTTCCCTTTCAGGGGGATAAAGAAAGAAGAACAGTGACATAGTGCAAGCTGCTTCACTGTGAGAATGATTTTCCTTGCAGAGAAAGATGGAAAGCATGTGTGAATTAAAAGTAAATTTCAGTGGAAAATAAATACTTTCTGGAAAAGAATGAAAATATTAAGAAAAAAAAAAAAGAGGGGAAAAAAAGCCAAACTGGCTGAGGATGGCGCGAGATACTTTGTTCTGTGCTCCTGGATGGATTCTGACAATCCCTGAAGTGTTAGAGGTGTGGGGAGGAGCAAGAATCATAAAATCTTTTCTTGGCTTGTAACTGTGAATCTTGTCCTAGTTATGATCATATTGTTTATCTGATTCTTCTAAGAAAGGGGATCTTGCTGCTTATATATAATGTCCTGCTACTTTTACAGTGTTCCACCCCCTGCAGTCCTCCCACATGCTCATTCTTGTAAACTGTGATCAGTTCTTAATTTTTCTTCTAAAGTAACCAAATCTTTATCAATTAAAAATTCAAATGATAAAAAAATCAGCCAGCAGCCTTCAAAATGATGCTCTTGCTCATTTCCAATTTATGCCTTCCTCTTCCAGGACATGTTTAAAAGCATGCAGAGCCAGCAGAAATCATCAGAGGTCTCCAATCTTTAACAAAACTACCACCATGCCCTGTGAATTTTGAGACCATCCAGCAATGTGCTGGCTCATTCCCCTTCCATGTCTACTCTTTTCTATCCTGTGCCTTCTATTTTGGTCACTTGGTCATTAAAACTTGTTTTTGATAGGGATCGCTAAGCAAGCTGGCATTGTTGCTACTTGGAACAGTTTAATTCCAGAGAAATCAGTGAATCCCCAGGCAGCTCTCTTATGGCCAAACCTTCTTGTCATTGTGTTCTTCCCCTTTTCTCCTCCTGTGGTCTGGAGAAGGAGGAGCTTTTAGGGATGTTATTCTTGCCAATAACACAATCACTGGCACTGTTTGGTCCAAAAAAATGAACTTTACCATATCTAGCTTTTCAGTGCTAAGTTCTTGTTTCACATTTCAGAACAGGTTTTAATAATCTAAAGACTAAATAACGAATATTTAGTTATGAAGGTAAGGTATCCATCCTCATCTTAGAGTTCATGTTACTCAGAGAAGAAGCAAAAGTCTTGTCCATTATCAAGCCAGTATTGTAATCTGTATCTTATTAAACTCTTGAAGAAAGTCTGTGAATAACTCCAGTTCAGGAAAAGGAAAAAAAAAAAAAAAAGAAAAAAAACCTCTGCAACATTTTATAGAGAATAATGTATAATATTAAATTTTTATTAATAGATTACTATCAACTAATTTATGAATGCACATGGCATGAAATGAACTAAGAAACTCAGTGCAAGATACTTTAATCATCCTCAAACATAGATCAACTGAGACATCTAATAACAGAAAGCTTTGTGTGGGGCCACAGCCAAGGGTCTATTTATTGAATATTATCTTTCAAAATGTTACTTAAAAGAGAAACAATGAACAAAAATGTAGGTCTGCGATTAAAGCGGTAATAAACTAGACAGCTGTAGATAACCTACAATGTTCCCTGGTCAAAACAAGGCTCTCACTATTATCTTTACAACAGAGTCCTATAGGTGAAAGGACATAGAGTTTTTAACATTATTCCCAAAGGGCCTGAGCTGGTTTTTGTAAATTTCTGTGGAATTTCATCTCAAGTGTAGACCCAGAATAATTACTACTTGGGACAAAATTTGAACTTTTTTTTCAATATGGTCATGATTAGACTTCAGAAGTAAGGGGAGTCTTTATTTTTTTCAATTTTTGCTTGATGTTATCTGTGTTGCACATGAGGAAATGCCCAGCTGAATTCCTAATAAAGTCTTCAGACTGAAATCTTAAGGCCGTCAATTTAAATTACCGTAGTAATGCAAACCACATAATTTACTTTCAAGCACTAAGTAACGTGTACCTTAAGGGGCTAAAGGTCGTATTTAAACCAGGATCACATCATCATTATGGGTGATTTTTATTTTCATAAACTTTCCATCTTCAGCTGTAAGGCTGAACAGTTTTGTTATTCCACCACTTTTCAGCTTCTGTACAGTTAGATGAAACTGAGTATTTCTATGAAAACAAACTAATTGCTTAACAGTCAAGAATGTGTTAATTATGTGACTTAAATCACACTGTTTGTGAAACATGAAAGTCTATTATAAGATAATAATGATAACTGAATATTATAACTGCCTGCATGAAAAGAAAGTTAGAACAAATGTTCTGGAAATGATACAGTTTCTTTCCTATGGTTTTACACCAAACTTTCTTCCTGTTTGAATTCATAAGCGATAATTACACTCACAGCTTGGAGCACTTCACAAAACAGAATAAATCTCCTCACTCGAGTCAATAAAGCTACTTCAGGTAACAAAGATTCGTTTTTGTTGGAGCAATCAAACTCTATATAATGTTTGGTTTGATTAGTGTACTGGGATATCTTTTTCCCGTACATTTGAGCTCTAATTGTCCTGCCACCAAGAGGCCAGGAGAAAAAACACTGAAAGCACACAAGCAGGCTTCCCGTTACAGGCAGCTACAGCAGGTTTCCTTCTACTGTCACACACTGCTCAGAAATTTGATGGGTTTGCTATGAAAGCTTATTTCTGTTGGGAAAAACAGATAATCTGGCTACATGTTGGCGGGAGTAAAGGCACTCTAGGAAGGTGCTAGCAGCAAGAGATGCATTTTGAACACATTGTACAACAGAGTAGTTTGTCAACTTTCAAAATGAAAAAGGAAACAAAGTGAGGTTGTTTTGTTCTCTTTGTAGCTGTTTGTTTTTTTTTTTTTTTTTCTCACAAAGCAGATATAAAAGAGAAGGTTGGGTCCATTGCCATATACTTAAAATTCCCACAGTTTGCTTAATGTGATCTATTTTCACAAAGTAGCTCATGCACAAAACTGCAAATATCTTAAACCTGTAACAATTACAAATATGCCTTTTTTTTTTTAATCTAGAAGGTGGCAAAGGGATGTTACAGAGGTCTGTGTGTAAGTTTGATCTTATTGTAGAGCACCCAAATACTCTTAACAATGAGGTTTCTTAGAAAACGTGTCTCTTCGCTGAAACTGCATCTTCTTAAAACATCTTTTGCCAGAAAGTTTCCTTATTCTTCCTTTATATTTCATTCTGCATGTTATTGCTTTCCTCCCTTAAGAAGTGGTTTAGTAAACACTGTAATACTAATTCCTTCTCATGCCACTTTACATGAAGTTGATCAGGCAAGAGAATCTGTAAAGTAACGAGTGGAGTGAGAGCAACCAGCAGGCATGCACAGAGCAGGAGAACCGTGAGGGAAGGTCCCTCTGCCGGCCGCCGCCGCTCCCTGCCCGGCCAGGGAGATTTCAGACGCCTCTGGAGTTTTTTACCTTTATTCTCTAGGGGTAGGAGTCCTCAGCTCCAGCAGCATCCTCTTGCACAGGACATCATATGGCCTCCCAGGTGATTCAGCACGGTTCTGGAGTGATGGTTATTATGAAGTGAAACACTGTTTAAACTGTTTCTGTGGGTAATAAAATATATGTTGACCCATTGTCTTGCTAGTATAACATCAAGACTGAAAATTTAGCACACTAGTGTAGTGTATGACTATGGGTAACCGTTGAAAGAATTGGTTCCATAAATGAGCAAAGTAGGGATTTTGGAAGCTGAAACACTATTGGTTGTTTTATTAGATTTCACAAAGTATAAAAAAAAATTTTCCTCGAACCACAATTCCACCACAAAAGGTCATTCCCAGTGTGGAAAAAAAAACCTCAGAATTTCTTACTGGGAATGAGGTTGTGTTACTCTTGAAATATAAGATGTCAGAAGGGCAGTTTCATTTGCTGATCTAGTATCACGCAAGGCAACCACGGAGGAAGTAACTGCCTGTCTAGACTGTGAAAGAAAACTGCAGAACTTGATGGCTTGTGGTGTGTATGTCAGTGAAGTGAGAGGCTTGTCACACACCTGCTTGTTGGATTCTGTTGTGCTGGGCTCTGCCATAAAATAAGAGGAGCCATGGCACAGCCAAAAGCGGGTGTGTGATACACTTTTCTCATACTGCCTCAGCGTTGCAAACAGCTAGAGGAGAAGCTTGCAAAACAGCCAGCTGTCACTCAAATACTCTGTGCTGTTTGAGGTGTATCTCAGTAGCTGAGAGCATCTTGACTGTCAAACATAATCATCTGAAGTGGAGCATCTGCATCCCTTATTAGTGTTTGTGTAGCAAATGAGTCCTCAGGCCGGTTGCCCAGGGGTGACAGCATCCGCCTAGGAATGCAAAGCTCAGTGCGAGGATGGGTTGTAATTATCAATGCACAGAAAAGATTCCTGCCCATGTTCAAACCAGCATTGCTCAAGTCCCACGTAACACAGGGGACCTTAGCACCTCTGCTGCCAAGTCATTAATCAAATTTTGCAACTCTTTGCAACAGGAATCAGGGCTCTTTGTTTCAGTACAGTGCCCGATGCAATGTAGTCCCGACCTGTGCCACCATAACAAAAGAAAATATAAATTTCCCTTGAGTTCTGTAATTAGATTAAGGTTTGTAGAAATCTTTAGAAATGTAGAGGGCCCTAAGAACAAATGTAGAGCAAAACCTGGTACCTATACTACCATTCACAATATTAATTATGAAAATTGATAAGACTTTTCAAGTTTGATATGCCTTCTAACTGATTATTTTGCAACTCCAGATGCTTGAGCAATAAAATACACTGAAGCCAAAATCACCAGCTCTGGACTTTCAAAAATTGCTCAACAAGAGCTTGAAACTCCTGAGCTGACAGCAGGGGTAAAAAACTTCAAGTATTGATTTCAAACCTAAAAAGCTCTTTTGGAAAAACAAACAAACAGACCCTTAGGCACATAAGTTACATTATACTTCTAAGTGTTACCCTAGATTTTATAGTAATTTACTATGGGTATTTAATTTGGAGTTGCAGCTTCCTGAACCTACCTGAAAAAGTAGCTAAGGTGACACCTGTTAGGCTGCTAAATCCATTTTCCAATGCAAAATGTTTGACACTTCATATTTTTGTCCAAGTATAAAAATCAGATTTATATTTGATTTAGATGAATTTATGAAACGTACGCAGTGGTTTTTAAGGATATTAAAGGTGACAAAAGGATAAACTTGTATTACATGTACTTTCAAGTCACTAACTTCTCAAGCAGTGGGGGAAACACTTCCCCAGTCAGGTTCTATCAGGGGGAAAAAAAAACAAAAACAAAAACAAAACAAACAAACAAAAAACCCCCCCACTTTTGGAGTAAATCCAGGCAATTTGCACTTTCTAATCCCAAATCCCTGAATTATCTCAGCCCTTTAACTCTCATGTCAAATCTGAAATTTATTAAACTGGTCTGGTAATTCTGCTTATCTCAGAGTTAGAAAGGTAAAGAGCCTCTGGGACAGACGGGCTCCTGGATAGGCAAAATCTAGTGTGGTGGCATTAGGGATTGCCCAGGCACAAGTGTTGCTTGCCAGTGCACAGAGGATCTCTGAGGAAGCTCCGTGATGCAGGCACATGGAGCATCCTTGGATGCCCTTTGCTATGCATAACGGAACACAGAAGGATTTGAAAGCATGTTTTCCAGAGAAGATCCCTATTCAGCTGTTTGTTGCTGCTGCTTGCCATCTTCTCCAGGTCGAGGTATATCTATTTCCAGTAGAAAAGTGATTACTGAACACCTCAGACTGCAGTTCCATGTTCCTCTGTTGTCCACCTCATCTTGGGTACTGGGCAAAGACTTGCTTTTTCCCCAAGGTGAGAGCTTGTTGTCCCTGTGCCATCACTTCCATCATGGCTGTGCAGCAGCAATGCTTCCCCATGCGCCTACTCCCAGGCAGAGAGGTTGACAAGTTGGCAGCCACCAGGGATCCCTGGGCAGGGACATTGTCTTGAAATTGGGATGGACCTAATTAATGAGGTCGCTGAGCTACTAACTAGAAACTAAGCCTGGAACTATAGGTATTACTCCTGGGAAGCCCCAAAACATCAAAAATAAATTAACTCTGTTTAATGGAGAAGCAAGCCCTCCCTCCCCTGTCCCTCGTGGCAGTAGATGTGCCCGTCAGCTGGTGCTGCAACAAATATGTCTTTCATGTGTGACATCTTTCAGGGGTCTCTCTTCTTGCGTCTGCTAAGGGTTCCCTAGCACAGAGGAAACAGTAAACACACAAAAAATGAGGGATGCTCCCAGCTTACAGAGTTAGGGCACAACTGGCAAACAAACATCATATGCGGGCAGGGAATTGCTCTGTTGACTACCAACCTGAGACATAAGACTAAGGAGCTTGAGGCCTGGGATCAGTGTGGGGAGCATATGCAACCAAAAAAGCTCTTGTTCAGGAGCCACATTTTCCTCTGAAGACGGCTACAAGTTCAGAGCTTCCCTTCCATCACTTGCACAGCCTCAGGACTTAACTCACGGGTTATGGTGGAGCCTTAATGTTTTCTGAACTATGCCATAGTGTTTGAAGTGGATGGGAATTGTCCCCTTAAAAGATGTAGAGGAGAACTCCAGGAGATGGAGAGCTGAAGTTGTCTAGCTGGAGACAACCTCTTATTGTTACTGGATAAATCAGCCTGTTGGGCTTGAAATGCACCCTTTCCAGGGGACCTTCCAGGCATAGCCAGGTGTTCTGCCTGGAACAAAATCTGTCCCCTTTTCTTGCTCTATGCCTGTACAATAAAAAGATAATAAATTTTAAAAAAATAAATTAAAAAATAAAAAAGGAACATTGCTTCCCTGTCACATGGCAGCTTTGTGTCAGCTGCTGTGGGGGAGAAAAACAACCCTTCTTCCCAAACCCCGAGATGGGAACAGTCTGGGGAATCCCCTGAGAAGGACATTAAAGACAGGGGGCAGGTGGAATGCAGCCTCCCTGGGGCAGCTCCTGTGGCCCCTGGGGAACCCTCCTGCAGCACCAGCAAGGCCACCGCTGCTTCCCTGCCAGGGTCAGAAGGCAAAGCCAGCGTGCCTGGGAAGGTGCCAGCCTGGGGGGCTGCTGGGCCGGGGAGGGTGGTGGTTCCTGGAGTACCACGGTATGGGGAGGGCTGCTGGGGCCACAGACACTTCACTTTGGCAAACCTTGCACATGAGTAGCTAGCTGGGTTTGGTCACGGCTGGGGCAGCTTACCCTGGGCTCTGCGAGGGGAAAGGCAACTTGAAAACAAACAAGCAAACACTCAAAAAACCCCAAAACAAGCCCTAGAAAGCAACAGTGAACCCAAAGCGAGCCCTGGCTGAGCAGTGAAGCTGAGGTGTGGGCACTGCCAAGCCACCTCATAAAAAAATCTGGTAGGTCTCACACGCAGAAAGCAGAGGTCTGGGGAGAGCTTCTTTGGGGTGGAAAGAGGGCAGGAGCATTAGGTCTGCCAGAGAGCGACCCCAGCCTTGAGAGAGACCCTAGAAGCCAAATGGGGAGACGTCCCCCAGGAATGGGGGTTCCCCGACATCCCTCTCGGTGCTGCCTCTCCACGTGCCCCCCACCCCGCTGCTTGTGGGAGCAGTCGGGTGCCCCCTGACCGTCACTGGGGCTCCCCCACCCTCCATTTTGTGGGTCCCTAAGGACGGCCCTGGTCCCCAGGACCCTGCAGGTGTGTGGGGGTCAGCTCACGGGGACGAGAGAGCCACGGATGCAGGAGGGTCTGGCCAGCGCCGCC
>NW_008610255.1:0-27324 GCF_000691845.1 Merops nubicus
TTTTCTCCCTGTCACTTTTCACTGTGTCAAAGATGAAACAGGACCAGCCTGAGCTGAGATGTACAGTGTATTTAGATTGTAGATGTGTTTTCTTTCTACCTTGGTTCTTGCATCATCAGAGCCAACTGCTGTGTTTCTGGCATGGAAGCTGTCTTCAAACTGGTTACGGTGGGAGTGTCAGGGTGGAGTGGTAGCATGTATTGCTAGGATCTGCCTGTTCTTTAACAAAAACTGTCCTCATTGCTCTTTATCTGGACTATTTCTGTGGTAGAGACACTCCTGGCCCTGTGTGCAAAGATCAGTTTGCTTTCTTCCTCCAGAATGTCTTCTGTTCAGCACCTCCAGAAAACATCATGCTGGATCAGAAGACATCACACTGACTGCAGCTGTGCTGTCACCAGCGTCAGCCTGCTGCTCCACTGATCAGTCTTTCTTATTGGCCAAATGATACCTGTGGGTTAAATGTGTTTGAACTTGCTTTGGCATTATCTCAATTCATCTGGCAATTTGGCTAGAAAAGGCTTATCTCTTACCAAGCAATCTCTAAGCAGAAACAAAGGCTTCGAACATGGGAGGAGAGGAAGAGGAATTCTAATCGTCAGAACTTGCAGACTGGATGCAGGGCATGTGGTACACGTAAAGAAAAGAAGACTCTGTTCTTGTAAATTGGAAGTGGTGGGAGTAGTGAATTTTCCAGGCCTAACTGCAACCTGTAGCCACATGTTTATGAGCCATGTTGAGCTGAAAAGACTTCCTTTCCCAGCAGGTCTTATGTAAGAGAAGAAGAAAGTCTCTTACTTCATCTTACTTCTTGCATATATGCAACACATTTGTTTTTCTTAAAGGTGTCTTCCTTTTTGTAGGACTCTTTTCTTAAAGTTACGTTAAGATAGGCTTCCACAAAGATTCTGTTTGACTTGGAAGGAGGGAGAACCATGCATTATTATCAAGTCTGTAGACAGCATCTTTTTTTGTGAGAGTGTGTCTGTATATGACCAGAATTCACCAATCATAATGGAATTCAGCTCCTCTCCTACCACTGATTTGGTATAAAAACATTGACACAAAAGGTCAGCAGCAGTGTTTTAACCTACTGGAGTTTCAAGGACAAGCTCTGATGAGTAGGTTATCATTGAGATGAAGCTGTGACAAGGGACTCTCCTCACTTGTCTGTCAGGGTCCACGGGTACTTTTCACCTTCGTCTGGATTCTGCGATGCACTGATGGGGAAGTGAGAAGGGACATATCAGAGTAAGGCTTTGTGCTGCCCTGGTGCCTCAGTCTGCTTTTGTGGTCACTGGGTTATGTTAAAACAGAATCATCCCTCTTCATTTTCATGTACAGTGAGCTTGGAGACCCTTTTCAGCAACTCCAATAAACTCCAGTAAAGTTCCTCAGAGGCTGGAGCTGAGACCTCTGTGCGGACGGACGTGCGTGCACACCCCAACAGGAACCCACAGTCTGTCGTGCCAGACAAGCTTCATCTCCACACACCATTTCTGGTGTTCATTGCATGTTCAGAATTGATCTAATCTGTGAAGCAGCCTGACTTGAACCTCAGCTGTATCGAGCTAAACTCGGGGACGTAACCAAGCCTGCAGAGACACCCCCAGAGCTAAACCTGTCTGCTGCTCCAGTTCCAGTGGTGGCTGTTGACTGCGCCTCACCCGAGGAAAACCCCTGTTAGTGCTACAGCTGCAGACAAGGGGGAGTCCCAGCTGTGAGTCAGCATGGTGGTACACAAATTCATCGCCTGGTTTTCTTCATAAATAGGAACACTTAACAAAAGAAGTCATGTGACACACCAAATTATTGAGGGAGTAGTTATGCTTAAAATGACATTTCCAACACAGACCATGTAATCTTTCAGATGCTTGAGGGATAAACCTTCACCTTTCCTTTAAGGCTAGGATTCCTTATCCTTATTTTCAGCCCACATGGAATTGTTTGGGGCTTTTTTTGTACTAAAAGGAGAACTGCAATGAGAGCACACCTGGCTATCCCCCTCACTGTTTTAGGGATTGGAGAATGTATTGGCTAGATTACTGCTGTGGTGAAAGGCACAGAGTGATGGATAGATGACACCACTCAGAGATACTGACTCAGACATCTCTTGGAGCTTTCCCTCCCTGCTCATTTCTTGATCCCGTGGGGTAATCCCAGTCAGTGCTACCAGCAGCATTGCAGTCGGGGGAATGGAGGCTCTTTGGATCTGGACAGGGGAAGATACACTAGATGGAAGTGTGCAAGTCTAGCCTAGAAGAGGGGCTGTGGTCTTTGGCATGGTGGGCAAAGCACATGGTGTCAGAAGGATACTTGTGTTAGTGTGGAAAAGACTAAAACAGAACTCAAAGCCAGAATACTGACTTGCTTTGGCTCTGTTTGAGCCTTTTCAGGTGTTACTCAGGATATCATTCAAAATACCTCAAATTATTTGTTTCCTAGAGAGTAAAGCCATGATGGCAGGTAAAAGCAGCCAGCTTTTCAACAGAATTCTCCCCACCCAAGTATGGTCTGTGAGTTTTGTAGCTTGACTAGTAACACTTTTGGTCAGCAAAAAGTGATTTGGGGAAGGGGGGACAGACAGTGCTTGTGGAATCTGTGTTCAGGTGGCTGTGACTCAAATACACTTGCCCTTCTTTAATGAATGAGAGGAAAAAAAAGATACACACTTTCTGTTGTGCTGTTTTTTTTAGCAGGGATTTTCCTAAAAGGAGAAAATGAGCAGTTTTATGTGTTTCTTCAGGTTATCCTTGGGGAGATGTTGGGGGAACAGTGTTGAGGGCTGGGGCTGAACCCCATTGCAGACCCATGGCATCCTCTCTCTAAGAATGTGATTGATCACTCCTTGTGATTGCCTTGAATTTTGTTCCTGTGAGTGTGTCATCTTCTGAACGCTTCCCTTAGAGGTAAAGGATGCCCTGCTCCATCACAGTGCAAAACAAGCCACTGACAAGGATGTTCTAGTTTGAGATTTCAGTGGGGAGAATCTATCTTGGAATTAGTCCTTGAAAACAAAGCATCAAGTCTGCTGAGACTTATCACTGGGGCTACACCACATTTGCCTGTGTCTACACAGAAATGCTAGCTTGCCTTAGGATGTTAGGGCATTCACTGTCATCCAAATAGCTGCACAGTAGTAATTCTTCTAATGTCAGTGTAAATGGAATTACACATATGCTCTGCAGAACCTCCCTGGAGATTTGCTGGTGTAACTCAGAAGGGTTGTGAAGGTGCTTCCTGCCTGTTAGCCATTCCCTGCCTGCTTTCAGGGTTCTGCAGGCAGAATTGGATTCACTGCCTCCACCTTGCTTTCAGTGCTTTTTCAGTTGGCTTTGAAGTTAAAATGTAGCTGTCTTTTCTCTCAGGAGCCTGTTCAAAAGTGAACAGAGTCCAGGTCTTTGTCATTCCTTTTCTGCCTAGAGAGAAAATCCAATTTGTACTGTGTGTGTCTTGGGGAAGCAGGGAAGAATCACAGGACTCTTAATCAGTAGAATAAAGAATCATGCTTTGAGCAGGGGCTATGGGGAGCCTCTGATATGATGATAATTAGTTATCCCAAATGGAAGATGCCTTAATAGCAGAAGCTGTAAGATCCTTTTTAGAGCAGTAATCAACATGACACTGAGGAATCTTGCTGGGATGCAGGAGATCTGGGCTCTAGTCTGCTCGAGTCTGATGCTGCCAAAGCAGAGCCCAGAGTTTTTAGAACACAGCCAGGAGCCCAGGGTCTGGGTCCCAGCAAACCTTCAGAAGCCTTTTGCAAGTAAGTTCAACAGGGCAGGCACTTTCCTGCTCAGTTCTCCTCTCCTTGTGTGCTTCTAAACCATGGGTTTGTTGAATTATCAAAGAACTTTCACTTCTGTTTGAAGCAATCTAAATTTAGAAAGGAAGCCTTGAGCTTCTCATGGCTGCTGCATTTGTGGGCTATTGTTGAGGCTTGCAGATTCCAGTGGGAGGTTTTATTTTTAGTTATTAATGATGCTGAATAAACCAGAATAAAGAAATAATGAATATGTTTTACAGATTGAGAACTTCACCTAGGCATGACCACTAAAAGGCACTGGGGAGGGGAGCTGAGTGGACCTGTGTGGCTGCCGGAGGGCTCTTGGGCTGCTCCACACCCGTCTCCCTGCTCATCCTTAAAGCATGGAGAATTTTCTAGCAACAATTTTAATCTTCCAGAGCAGCATTTTCTTCTTCTTACCTTTAGAGTAAGCTAGAGAACTGAATCCTGCTGTAGGATGCAGTTGCATAGCTCCAGTGAAAAAAGCAGGAGTAGTAAGATTTTTGTTGTTTAAAGCTTCCCAAATTTTTTAGACGTCTCCCTCTTAAAAACTGTTCTTCATCTGCCAAGCAAAACATTTCAGTTTATGGGCCTTTTGTCCTTCTGACCAAAAGTGAAACTTTCCACAAAGTAAAACATTTCTCATGAAGACTTCTGACTTTAACTCTCCCACAGTTTCTACAGAGACAGTTCCAAGTGCCTCAGTTCACTACCCGCTAGTAGTGTCAAACTCTCCTAGTGCAGACTAGATGCAATATGTTTTCCCCTCATTTTAGTGAGTTCTGGAAGCTTTGCCCTTGTCTATTTTTCCCTGTTTTAAGGAAACAACTAAAATACACAGGTATTGTTATCAGGAGACTGCTCCGTTTGGGGAGATTTGCATAGGCCTTCAGCTTGCTCCCTTTGGAAGAAGAAAGGTTTTTTTTTTTTCCTCTCTCCCTTTTCCCTTTGAAACACAAGGTTGTCCATAAGTGCTCTAGAAGAGGTAGAAGGTCACAGTGTTGAGGTAAGCCAAGGTGAGCACAGACACCAAGGACTCTCAGCATCTCCTCACACAACTAAAGCTGGAAGTGACCTCAGAGCAGGTATCAAAGTCTTGTCAACCCCATTTGTATTAAGCCAAAATATTACATGTGTTAAAGCTGGTTTGGTCTTGTTTTGTGGGTCAAATCTGGTATTTGTGGAACCACTGGCTGACTGCGACAGGCCTGATTTGAGCACTGTGGTATTGGTGGGATTTTGTATAGATACAATGAGGCAGAGTTTCTATGGGACACTTCTCAGTGCATCTTGAATTTCTGGGCTATTTGCAGTTACAGCTAGTGACTTGAGTGGAATCTGTGGAAATAAGGGTTGGAGGGAGAGAGAGCTGCTGTAAGCCCAGGTCTTCAGCTACTGTGCTGCAATGCTGGCTGGGTCTGTGCTGAGACCACGTTTGTAGGAAATACAGTCCTAATTTTGGGGAAAATGTTTTTTATAATGATGTTGAATGCAGTGATTACCTACTTGATTTAGCTTATCAGTTATCATCTACCAGTCTCTAACCAGAGGTGTAGCTAACTTAGCAAGAGCTAGCTGAATCCTTCTCCTAGGGTGACTGTAATACTTAGGTTTTTATTCTTATGGAAACTAAACCTACACCAGCACTCTGCTGCCAAGGCGTGCTCCAGTTCCACTGATGCATTCTTTCCTTATTTTTTTTCTACTGTGTTATTCAAATTGCCTCAGTTGCCAAGAATAACCAGTTTGTGGTCTGAGCAAAGAGCTTTGAAGTGAATGGACACCACACAACATGAGATTTCAAAAGGGAAGGTAGCAGCACCTCTCCTGTGGCAGCAGCGATGCGGTGGTGCTGCAGCACTGCTCTGAGTGGCTGGAGTGCTGGTGCAGCTCCCTCCCTGGTGCTGTCACACTGCCCTTGCTCTGTGCCCTAAGGAGGGGGCAGGTCCTGCCCGTAGCATTTCATTAACAGAGTTTTCAGTGTCCTTTTGAACTGTTGTGCCAAGAAGGGTGACTCAAGAGAGGCTTGACATGTGGCTTTGAGGCACCCAGTTTCTCTTGGGAGCAGAGGGGCAGAAGGCAGAGCTGGCAGGTACAGGGGACTCCTCTGGGGACACCTACGCCGGTGGTGCGGCCGCTCCTGCAGCCCGAGCTTGGACACACGGATGCTCTTGCCCAGCAAGCTCAGGGTTAACACGCTCCTGGGGTACAGATCTTTGGGAGGAGAAGGGGTGTAAAATGCCTGTGACCTGCCTAGCTCCAGAGGCCAGTTTTTCTTAACCCCTCACCTCACCAAGTTTAGCATCTGATTAAGCCAGCTGAAGTTATGACCAGAATATCAGCTCTTCCTTGCAGAGATAAAGTCAGACCCCTTGCCAGTATGAACTCTGTGGCAAGAGACCTCCTATCTGCCTGAGGCACATTCTGGGGCATTTCTTACTGTCAGAGACTACTGCTGCATGTCAGAAGAGCTTTGAGCAGGTTGCTGGAGAGCTCACAGAAGCACCCGTGCTCATTTCTGGCCTTTTTCGTGGTGCTAACTTAGCCAGGACTAGCTAATCCTTCTCCTGGGCTGGACCTGTCCTCTTTCCAGTTCTCTTAATGCAAACTGCTTCTGGTTCTCCCCCCAGCCTGGCGCTTGTGCCCGCAGTGGGTGCACTGTGCCCCTTGGCTCCCTGTGCCCTGCACTGCATCCCAGCTGCTCAGCACAGGCTTTGTCCTCAGCTCTGCCTCCTTCCCCAGGCCCCGCAGCCACAGCCTGACCCAGCAGCTCTGCACAGCTCTGCTGGACCTCTCCTGCAGCTGTAAAACAGAGGTGCAGGGGAAGGGGAAACACATGAGGAAATGCCTGGTCTGGTCCCTCCTCTCCCTTTCACTCCTCTAGGATCCTCTAGGCTGCATCAGCTTTTTCTATCTTCCTGTATTCTATGATTCCTGATTTTATGATTCCTGACAAGAGGAGCCTGATGTGAGGTGTCTTCCATTACCAGGCATGGCCTCTTTATACTGCCAAGAGTCCAATCCCTACATTCAAACTGTATTTTGCAGGGTGGGTTAGTGCCACGGGCTCTGTCAGCTTTCCCACAAAGCCTCAGTGGTGTGGGGATGGTGTCAGCAAGCACTGCAAGTCTCTGCATTGCTAGAATTCTTCACAGTTCTTCTAAATGCTGAGCCCTCAGCCTCTTAATGCAAGCAGCTGTGACTCTGAGATTTATCTGGCTCAAAATTTGGGGCAGAGGACATGGGGAAAATTGAAAGCATTTCCTGTTGGGTCTCTGGTAGTTGGGGAATCATGGTGTCTCTGCCATTGCAGTTGTATGTGCAATAACCAACTCCCAAGTCAATGACTGGAAAAATCTTTTCTGAATGGCCATTGTCCACTTTAAGGGCTGTTTTCCAAGTCTGTCTAGAAACGGTGTGGCTTGGTGCCTGCCAAATTTTGATTTTAATATCTTTAATGTTGCTTTCATTTCCATTTTTGTTTATGCCTTTGCTGTTGGAGACTGGGGAAGGTATTTAGCAATATCCTCAAAAGAAACCTATTGCCAGGTGCTGGCAAATTGGGCTATAAATACACATTTGTGGCCGAGGGCTGATGTGACCCCTGTATGAGGAAGGGATGATTTATTTGGGGGCACTGCATCCTGTAGTGTGGGTTTATATGGGCAAGAGCTATTCTTCTGTGTGTCTACATTGCCAACTTGTTTTAAAAAGTGTTTGGAATTGTATTGGAACAGTTTCCACTCAGCTTTCTGTACCCAGCCCAGCCCGTGTTTACCTAACTTTGCTGGGCTACTCAAAAAATCAGCTCAGTTTTCCTGTGCTCATTGTCAGGGACCCAGCCTGGAGGTATGGATCAATTTATCCCAGCCAGAAACAAGCCTGACTTCTAGGCCAGGGTATTTGTCTCTTCTGAAACTCCACAGCATGTCTGCTGCTGCCTGGCTGTCTAGGTTTGACCTAGTTGTAGAGCAGAATTTAGGGCCTGTGTTGGGATGTACCATTAGTGCAGTCTGCAGTAGCCTGTTACAAACTATACAGTCTGTATTTATTAAGATTATAACCTCACTCCTCTTTCATGGCAGCTGGGAGACCTAGAGAGTGAAACTTGCTCAGGTAGAAGGATGAGAAGAGAGGCACATCTTTAAGAGATGAGCCTTGGTTCTACCCATGGGCAGCCCTTCAGCTGATGGAAGAGAAACACCTTATTTTTGACATCTGCCTTGCTGGCAACAGGCTGTAGTGTTAAAGCAGCACACCCATGGTTCATGCCCTCCTGATGAATTGTATTTAATTCTACAGAGTACAAAAATCTGCATTTTCTTCAGTGAGCTCTTTGTTTCCAAGCAAAACCTTGAATTGGGTGATACACATTTAAGCTTTGGGGCTACTAGAGAATTATACTTAACTCCCTGATGTTAGGTTTATGAACATCTCTTCTTAGGTGTGAGGTAAGAAATAGAGATCTTTTCTTCCTCAAGGATTGAAAGATGTGGGGAACATCTGTGAGCTGTGTTCCTTTATCTTAAAACACATACAATTTGTGGCAAGGTAGTCATTATACTCCTATTATGTATTTTCCAACTATTTTTTAATCCATAGGACATATCATTCACAGTACAGCAGATACACAGCTCTAAAATTAATGGCCTTGCAAAGTTTTATAGTATTTGCTACCAAGTACTATACTCATTAATGGCTTGATTGCTACCAACAGTCCTCTGTACTGCCAGTTCTGACTCATACAGCTCCTAACTTTATCTGCTGTCTGCTGCTCATCACTGAAAGATGCAGTAAACTCCTTCTAGCCTGGCTGCCCATAGGTTAGGTACTTACTGTACAGCTGCCCCCCAAATGCCACTCATGAGCACAGCCAGTACTCTTGGTGTCACTTCTGAAGCCCAAAGGCAGAATGAAAGAATAACCCTCAGAACAGCCAGCATCAGACAAGTGGAGATCACCACAACTCAATACAGATAAAGGTACCTTCTTCTAAATTATTTTCTCATCTTCTGATGAGCTTCTACTTGCCATCTGCCCTTTATGCAGTTGTCATGTCACTATCTTTCAGAGACAATTTAATTAGATCTTCTTTCAGTAGGTTTTAATCAAGTGTTATGGGGTTGCTGTTAAATTATTTACAACCATATCACTTGATGGAACACTTGGTCTACTAAAGGGATCATGTAAGGGACATTTCTGTAGCAGAGTATGTAGCACCCCACTCGTCTTCCTTGGGGTTATCCAGTTGACAGTTACATGAGCCCACTTTCCCTCACAACAGTAGAAGCTGAATGTCACTATGCTGAAAACAAAGTAGCTGAAGCAGTTTAAAACTAGGCTAAGACCTGAATTTAGCTGTAGTCTCCACTGGCTCAGTTCTTTTATAAGTGCCTTTCAAGGTTGAATACGTGAAACAGTGTGGCCTTGACCCTCACTTGAAGCTCCAGCTATTTAACCAGAAGTGCTGTTGTACTGTCTTCAGACTTGGTCTGATGTAAAGTGAGTGTTTTTTAAATGGGCAAGGTAGTAAAAAACATCAGTCAAATAGCAAAGTTAGTAAAATGAGAAAGTGAGTATTTTTAGAGTACAGAAGGATTCTTTCTCTGCCTTGTTTCACCTGTCCCTTAAGGTGGTGAAGATTTACAGCTATGATATCCCTTCTTTTGTCTTTTGGATGCTCATTTCAGCAACACTACTTTCTTTCCAGTTCAGCTCCCATGGTCTGTGAGAAGGCCCCAGCACAGGAGGACAGCAGCCTGCCTCCACCCAAGTGGACCTGTAAGTTCATGGCAGTAACAGTCTTCCACTTGTTGTCTACATAGCCTCGGAAGTAAATGCAGCTTGAAGCTCTATAATCAGTGTTACAGAACTACAGAAACTCTGGAAACCTTATTCCAGGTGGTTTTTATGCTTACTTGGTATTTACAATGAGCATAAGCTTGGGCGTGGTTTTTTTTGCACTTAGCATGCAGGCTGTAGGTGCAACTCAGTAGTTTTCCAAACATGAATGCAATCCAAGTACCTTTGAAGATAAATTTGTCTTTCTTGCTTCTGTCAAATTTGTCTCAGTGTAGCATTTAAAATAATAGCTTTGCAGGTTCTTGGTGGTATCTTGCTTCACCTGATGGATCCTTAGTGCTGAGACAGTGCACTACAGCTCAGCTGAAGCTGTATGATCTGATTCAGAGCAGAAGACAGAAACGTGCCTGATACAGTATGGGACAGCCAAGGACTTAACCCTGGTTTTATTTCTCCCATATGTGTCTTAAAGAAACAAATCCTGGATTGATTTACCCTGCACATCTGATCTATAAACATTGATGCAGAAATTGTCCAGGCTTTGTCATTGCACAGCCAAATACAAACTTTGATGGAGTTATCTTGTACAATATTTAAAACTGGCCTTAAAGGGGAATATGATGATTGTCAGCAGCCTGTTGCCAGCTCTTCTGCCACTGCTGGCCTCCAATTTATAAAAGACTTCAGTCAGTCATACAGAAAGCATCTTGCCCTCAGAAGACCCATGCATCCAGATCACAAGTTGCAACTTACTACTTCTCTACATCACTGCACAAGGACAAAGAAGCATTACCAAGCTTACAAGACCACATGACAAAGGCTCCTACCTTGCTTTTTTATCACATTTCTTTTTCTGAATGCATGCCCCAGTAGGAAAGATAAGGCCATGAGCAGTATACATACAGGGAAGACTTTAGCATCCCATTCCAAAGTATATAGGAAAGATAGGAGCTAATAACCAGAGGAATAAATAGATCAATGCATTCACTCACAGAATATGACATAGCAAAGAAAGGAGTTCTCCAAATTAGAAACCAGGTCATGGGGGAAGGAATAAGCCAGGTCATCAGTCCAGTTCCTATCATATAGTAATTGCCAAGGAAAAGCATCATTACTTACATAATCCTCTTTCCATCCTGGTCATGTTGTTGTCCAACCATTCCTGAGAACTCCACTTGTAGCAGTAGGACACCCCTCCACTAACAGAACCCCCCACATAGTGCACTCACAACCAGCAGAGCCAGCATTTATGTTATGAACTCTAGAGGCAGGACACCTGATGGTGACTCTAAAGGCAAGGCACCTGGGGGTCATTTCCTGGTTGGGTTTCAGCCATGGCTGGCCAGGCCTTGAGAGAAAACCAAGAGGAAGGTCTCCCCTGCCTGGTTGTGGGCATCATCCATATGTCAACTCTGATTCAGGGCTTGGGGTTTAGACCCCAGCACTTCACATGCATGAGGCCAGTACCACAGTAAATTGGTGTAATACCTTGACAATGATGGCACACCATCAGAGCTATCTCACCTCTCAAAGCCTGTGTCTTGCTCTTGACACTCCTCTATTGCCTTCTTGTTCTTCTCTCTGTATATCAGCTTTGTGGCTCCAGAGCATGCAGAACCAACTCTTAGTTGTGTTTCTTCCTTTTAAGCCATATATGTGGCAAGAAATTTTGTACATGATTCTTTCATCTGTGCCCCTGTAGCATGCAATTACTGCTACCCATGACCTAAACAGTTTTTACTGTTTGTGTAAAGGTTTCATTTCTTCACACCTAGATTTAAAATCTCAAGTCACCGAAATGATGACAGGAATGCTTTGGAGTCCAGTTACTCTTGAGGTCTTTCTCTCCAGTTTTAAGGGTTTGAACCTTTTCCTGAGGCTGGTAATGAGCTGTTAGTATAGTTAGGAATCAAGAATAGCATGTAGGAGAGTGACTGTAACATTACTCAAGCCATGCATTCTTTCAGTGGGTAAGTGCAGATGTTTGACTTCAGGATTCTAGGAAATGATGTTCAAGGAGGTCCTGGAAACCCCCCCAAGAGACCAATAGACAATTTAGCAGGTCATTGTATCTTGTTGGGAGATCATAATTTGTCACGAGTCTTTTGTGAAAGAAAAGACTAATTTAGAGTCTTATTGTGTAGACACACTGGATGTGTCAGCATGTTTTGAAGGGCTCTTCAGCATGAACAATTGGTGTGAGAAGCTGTGTACTCTACAGCTGCCTCCTGCAGTAAGGGAGAACTGCCTATACTCAGCCCATGCTCTTTTATCCCTATTCTCCAGAATGACCAAAGACAAGAAGGGAGGTTTTTAATGTTCTAAGTGAAAGCTGAGCACATTATAGTCTCTGTTGAAAGGAACTGAAAGCAGTGAACCTATTCATGAGAACTGTTCTACTGGCCACAGTTTTCCTAACCTCTCTTGGCAAGTAGCTGGGCAGACACGTTTCAGAGAAAGTTTGGGTAGTCCTGATGTTATTTAGTATTTGGGAGACAGAACAGTGTTGAAGTTGGGATAAGAAGGGACATATTTATTGCACTGCAATTCTCATGTTGGAATGGCCATTACAGGTGGCATGGCTGTGAGACAAATGGAGCCTTAGCACTGCTTATCTGGACTGGATATCTGAAGCACAGCCCTGACAGATTATCTGCTAGTCTTAAGGTTCAAGCTGAAGTGAAACTACATAATAGCTAGCTCTATAGCCTGGTCCCTTTCCTTACAGCTGCTGGGTAACCCAAAAGGTTTTTTTCCCTCTCTTTTTCCCATTGGTGTGTTTGGTTTCATACAGATCATCACTGCTCAGAAGCCTTGTGCAGCTGCTGCAGGAGTAGCAGCAGAAGGCAGGTTGCTCAGCGTCACTGAAGGGGTGTTCCCCTCCCCCAGGCTTGGCTATTATTTATGCAACATGATCTAACAGAGTGGCTGAGAGCCGATGGTCCAGAGTTCATTTCCAGTTATTATTGCAGTCCAGAGTCAGTCTGGTGAGAGGTGCTCGTGTCCAGCACAGCACACAGACCCTCTGAAAGCATGAACAGACTCCATGCTCCGTTTTACTTCGCTTCATACACAAGTGTTTCAGCTGAACAGGAAAAGCAAGCGAGGGTTGAAGCACTGCAAGAAGCTGCTTCAGCACCCATCCATACTAAACCAAGAAAGGCCCCTTCCAGCAGAAGAGATCCACACAGAGGTCTAAGCTGTAAAGCAGCAGTGGGAGCTTCCCTTTGGAGTCTCTAGAGGTGTTCCGAGCACGGTCCTCAGCTCTGCCTCAGCATGTGTTTGAACTCCCCAGCAGGGCAGAGCTGAATAAAACGTAGGCAGAATTGCCTCGCTAGGCTGGGGATCAGACTTCAGGGGCCCTTGCAGATGTGTCTGTTCTGACTTCTGTGGCCTGAGCAATTACACCTGCTGTAACAACCCTCTTATGGTATGTGGGTGTAGCTACTCTGGAGTTCAGTCATCATAGCTACCACTAACTGAGCTAATCATCTTACTGCAGTGCCTTTTTTTCTTGTTATCTAGGGTACTACTAGACATGCTTCATAGACAAGGTCACCCAAGGCCCTGGCTTTGAAGGCAGGCATGTTCATAGGTTGGTGTGGTCTCCTAGAACAGAGATGGAAGAGGCTGAACTTGGTGAATTTCTATCCTCAAAGGATGAACTTGCAGCATTGGGGTAGCATCCTTGGTGGCTGTGCAGTTCCAATGGCAGTAATCTAATCATAACTACAGACAGCACGGGAGCTCTGAGTGTCTAAGGGTGTTTGGCTACTAGCAGTAAAGCTTCCCTCAACTTTGCTGCATGCTAACACAACAGTTTTTAAAATTTGAGGCTGAAAGGACACTTTGTGCAGCTTGGTATCTGTGCTTGGAGATGAGACTACCTTATGGCAATTCCCTGTCATCACCTCGCTCCAGCCAGTTGCCAGTGTGCTGCCTGGGAAGCTGGGGTCAGGCAGCTCGTGAGAGGCTGTTGTTTAATGGGGCAGCAGAGCCTGAGTGAGGAAGGGTAGCCTCTGAGCTGGACAAACAGGTCACACAGGTTTCCAGGCACTCTCCTGTGCCCGCAGAGCACCGGGGCTGCAGGAGCTGGATGCTCACAGGTAGGAGCAGCACCAATACTTTGCAAGATCAAAGTTTAGCAGAGTTGAGGCTTCATCAAGTACTAGAGTGTTTGAGCTTTGTTTAGCAAGAGTCCATCAGAATAGCCACTAATTTAAGTTCTTTGCAGTTAATAATTAAGTTCCTCCTACAAAGCATCAGTGAAGTCATTACATTCACAGTTTCTGACCCGAGCTTAAGAGCCTCACTTTGGTCCTTGCTTTGGTCCTTGCTATGGTCTTTCCTGTAGGGAGACACCAGCTTGGATATCGTGGTCTGACCATTTGTGCCCTGTTAGGGTCACATCCTGCTTTGTCTCTGCAGAGGCAACTCCTACTCTTCCTGTTGCCTCAATCTTTCTGTTCATGTCCCTGCAGAATAGCAGGGGGAGTAGGAAGGAAGGTGAACTGATCCAGTACAAAACCTCATTCAATGCACAATGAAACCCAGCAACTGACCAGCAGTTTTATAGCAGGGTAAAACAGTAGAGCTCATGCACATAGCTCACCTTTTAACTTCAAAACAAAATCAGGAAAAAGGCAATAAATAAAGCCTTTCTGCAAGACCATTCTGCTTCATGGCATTTACACACATCCCACATTGAATTCAAAGCTTTCTGCAAGTGGAGAGCACTAGGAACTCAGGAGTGCTGGGAGAAGCAGTGATACCTCAGGCATAACTGGAATTTCTGTCTTCATTGTGCTGTGGCCTATCTGTGAGCTGTGCTTACTTGCCACTGTTGCAGGCGAGCTGGTTTGGGGATGCTCACCTGATGGGAGGCACAGCTCAGCCCTCATGGGCTGGCCTCTCTGTTCCCTTACGTTGCCTTCCCCCTTGTTGGGCAGCTGCACTCCACAGAAGGTTGGCTGAGAGTGGGCTGTTCCTGAGTGAGGCTGCAGGGAGGCTGACGGGAGGACACAGTGGGCTGCAGAGAGGGAATGGGCGAGAGGAGCTGGGGGGTTTGCAGGTTTGTTCTCTGGGGAGGAAGGAGCTGGGCAGGGAAGCAAACTCAGTATCTGTTTCCCTCTTACTAATGATGTACCCAGCCCTGGAGGAAAGATAAAGAAAACTCATACAGTGGATGGACTCTTTTTTTATTTTTTGGTTGTTTTAGGAGTCTTCTAGAGGTGAGCTGGGGGTGACCTCTGCTTGGCAGCTCAAGCTCAGTTGCACTAGCGCAGAATTTTCATTCCTGCATTTTGTGCTTCAGTGCGTTGTACACAGTGCCCTGGAATCATTCTCTAAAACTGATGAGCAAACTGAAAATCTCTGATCCCCACTGCATGGCAGAAGATACCAAAGTTTTTATTTATTCCTCTTAAAATCTAAAATAAGGAAGCTTGCTTTATAGGTTCAAAGCATTTTGAGCAGAGTAGGTTTCAGAGTATTTTGTTCTTTTTGACAATCCCCAAATGCCATCTCATAGCAGCTTGTTAAAATAAAGCTGTTTTGCTGTTTTAAAAGACACTGTCAGAGAATGTGGCAAGTTGCCACATTCCAGTTAAGCAATTTCCTATAGTTGACATATTTTATTTTTTAAAAAAACCGCATGGTTTTCTCAGTCATCTCCCTCCTCCATTTTCACTGCCAGAAGAGAAGAAAACCCCAAGCCCCACAACACAGAAGCCCCCACCCCTGTATTAATGCTTACACATGAGAGGCAAGTGTTTTTTGGGAATCCATGGAAGGCCAGCTTCCATCAGCAGCATGCTTGTGTGTTTTGATTAGTTCCGTAGTGTAAAGATCTTCTAATTGTAAACATCTGCTCTGAGCACCAAATGTTCATATGGAGTGGTGGGGAATATTTGATATCAAGTATGGTGTAAATAAAAAATATTTTAAGGCTGTGTTCTTTCTGCATGGGTTACGTGTTTAGAATCCAGTTCCATCAGCTTGTGATGGCTTAGCAGATGTAAGTTTTGTATCTGGGAATCCTCAGAGCAACTGAGCTTTGGAAGGTGAGCTGATGTGCTCTGTTTTCAAACACGCCAAACTAGGGAAGCTCTGTGTGGGCACTGACTTTGTGCCTGTGGGTGAGAAGCTGTCTGCAGCACTGCTGGATCCCTGAACCATCTGTAGGCCTCCCCTGTATTTCTGGGCTCGTTACTCCAGGGGAGTGCTGAGGAAGAATTACTCCAAGCAGTGTTTTGTGGCACACCTAGCAGGAGGTGTAGTAGAGCACCAGTGGCACTTTAGAGCCTTCCCCTGTCCGGGTGTGGTGTTTCTGATTGCAAAAGCATCCTAGGGAAGTTAGTGCTTTCAGTAATGCTGAACTTACTCGTGTCCCTTTTGGAAAGATCAAGATTAAACACTGTAAGTGAAGGGAGTCAGAAAAAACTGTGAGTGATCTTTGTATAATGGTGAAGAGTTGGTTTGCTACAGTGATAAATCTCAGTGCTGAAGGAATGGATTTGTATCCAGCACTCAGAACTGTCAGTTCGCAGGCAGGAAAATACAACATAGAATCCCTTGTCTTCCCTGAATATTTCCAGTACAAAGTAGCATACAGCCTTGTTACAATGGCTTTTTATTTTCTCATAAGCAGTCATGGTTTATTCTTGTTTCTGGTTGCTGTCACTCAGCGAGTCCCTCCTCTGATGCAGTCATCTGAGCAAGAGATAGAGCAGAAGTCCTGGAGCCCAGAGGCTGCTGAACGTACTCCCCAGTGGATAATCAGAGAAGCTACTGTAAGACAGAAGGGATCTGAGCACAGGCAATGCAGAAGGGGTGATGGATTATTTTGAAGGGCGTTTCCTAAGGGGGCCGCATAGCACGAAAAGTGAAAGGTGTAAAAAATTGCAGAGCTCAGCAGATAAATGGAATGAGAGTGACCAAGTGTATAAATCACTATGTAGAAATGTTTCTACAGGCCAGTGTTCTGGGATTGTTCTCTGAATCTTGGAGTAATCAGGAGTTCTGGGTGGAAGTGATGGCAAATGTGGGAACTTTCTTGTTCCAAAGTCCTTTATTCAGTCTCCAACTGGAGTGCAAAGTGAGACTCCACAAATTCTGCATAAAGTAATTCTTGGACACACACAAAAAATACTTAAAATCTGATCCTGAACTGGCATATTTCCTTTCATTATACACTTTATGCAGAGGTTAAGTCTTTCTAAATGCACTTTTTTATTAGGAGAATATGTTTTGAGAACTTTCATTTGTTCCCACAGGATGCTTTGAAAATGTGAAACTTGCCTAAATCACTTTCATGGAAAAGTCTGTCCTCATTTTAACAAAGTATTTGCAACATAGGCTTCTCTTAAACAAACAAAAACAAACCCAGAAAGAAACAACCAAAAAAAACCCCACCTGCAGGTACCAGGGACCAATGTGCTGTGTGGAGTCTCAGTGGAAGGTCACAGAAATAACAGCTATTGTATCTGGCTGGAAGATGCTACACTTGGAGCTTGCTGCCTTTGTGTGAACGGTCATTTTTCATGTGCTGATTAGAATCTTTCTAGGCTGTTGTATGATGCCAGATAGCTGGGGCAGGATTGTCTGTTACATAGCCAGTGGTTGCTTACCAGTCTCTTGTGTATTTTTCCTCATACGACTATTACTAGATTAACAGCTCTATTTTCCTACACTTCCTAAGTGGTTTAGGACCTAAGTGATCCTAAAACATGGATTAGATTAAAGTTTCACTCAGAAGAAGAAATGTTCTCTTGTGGGGTGGGAATCTGGATTCAGGTGTCTCCACTCTGAATCCTGTATGTGTACTTAAACTCAAGATTGAAACCCCGTGGGATTGCTATAGGCAAATGTTAATTAGTAGGACAGAGCCCCAAAGAGATTTTTGGAAAACCAAAATGTGAGCAGTGAGCAGCTTTCTCTCACAGTGTCCGTGAGAAGAGAAATGGGATCCCAGTCCTTGCCAAAGCAGACCCATTCTTCCTAGTGGAAAGCTCATAATATGGAGCATTCACCCAGCAGGGTTTCGAGCTGAGATTCCCCAGGGTGCAGAGACGTGACGTGCTTGGCACCAAGACCTGCCTCCTGCTCCTGCCTACAGACAGTTTCTGTGTAAACCTCTTCCCGAGGCCCAGCCCAGCAGCAGCCTGGGGAAGTGTGTGTGTCACAGGGAGGAGGGGAAGGTGGAACTCTTGAGGTGCACAAATAATTGAGTCAAGCAGAGGATTTGATTTTGTTCTGTTTCCTTCCCTTGTTCTGCTAATAAGTCCAAGTGCTACAGAGAGCAAGGTGCTTACTCTGTCTCATTCCCCTGCCAGTCCCAGGGGGAATGGAAGAGGCAGGAGCTTTGTGAATGTATTTTGTTTTACTGAGGCTACACAGATAGAAATGTGCAAGATGAAAAGGAGATTGTTGGGAAGACAAGGGCAAGCAAAATGTAAGGAAACCCTTTGGGATGAAGGATGGCATTCTGGGCAGTAAATGGCTCAGTCCCTTCAGAGACTTCTCATCTCCTTCAGACCGAGCACTGGAGCTTTCAGGCTAGCCATGCAAGGTGTTGCTCCTTTATCCCTTGCTGTCTCCAGGAGCTGAGGGTGCTCAGCACCTTGCAGGATGAGGCTTGCAATGAAGAGGAAAGGGAAGTGCAAGAATATGACGGGGACCTAGAATTAGTCATTCCCTTCCTGACCTTGCTGAAGGAAATGTCTGGGTTTATATTTTTTGCTGTAAACTCTGCTTCTTTATTTGTGCTGCAAGTTTACACATGCACAGGTTGCTGGTTTCTTTATTCTTGCCTCCCCCACCACACGGTTGAATATACCTGAGATTTCTTTTCCAGATGTGTGAGAATGATTTGCAATCCTAAAAATGATGCAGGATGTTATCTTTAAAGGCACTTTAAGTTTTGAGTTTTATCGAAAGATCTGTGAGTTGTACCACAACCCCTATCCCCAAAATATGACCTGGTGGTTCCTCTCCAGATTATGGAACTTCTGTGATCATTCTCCCTGTCACTTGCTGCTTTCTGGCTGTAACCATTCTAAAACCTGCAGGGTATGTGAGTGAGTTGTTTTCTTTATGGGAGGAGAGACGCAACGGATTTGCCAAGGCACTGAACAGTCATAGTTGCAGGGAGAAGCCTACTGCTAATGTTATCTTTGGGCTGCATTCACCTCTGTGTAACTTCATGAGCTACAGCAAGTAAGTTGGACAAGTAATCGTTAACCTGCAGTACCTGGAGAAGCCTGAGTTGTATTGGGATCTGAGCACTTCATAAACTCCTCCCTTTTCCCCCCCTCCATGAAGTAGGGTAGCACTGTGCATGTGCTAACAACCAGGAAGGGAGCCTTGAAGCCTGGGAGGCATGTCAGGAGATCCCTTTCTGCTGTCTTGCCAAAGGCATGAGTAGCTCTGCTTAGTCTGTTTCTGACAAATGCTTGTTAACTTACTGTTAGAGACCTTGCTTGGGGGCTAAGGCTCTGTTGAGTTAGCCCTTGTAAAGCCCTGGCTGTTGAGGGCCAGGCTCTGGACTGATGATGATGCTCTTCAGATGGTCACCCAGTTTGTTTGCACTGTTTGAGATCTGGCTGGATGTGAACAGATGGGGGGTCTGGGGACCCTGTGAAAGGTCTCAAATGAGTGAGAGCAGGAGGTGTGCTGTGCTTGGATGGACTCTTCACAGCAGGGTCAATCCATAAGCCAGATAAATGACACATGCACTAATTTCTTGAGTGGATGGGAAATGGTAACAGGTCTGTGGGGTGGATTGGAGTCCTGATCTCCTCCCTCAGCACAGGCTCTGTGCAGGGGGAAGTGTGAGTCTCCCTGTGCTCCCTGTGGAGCCGAGTGCGGCGTGGCTGGGGTGAGGAAGGTAGGTGGGTGCTGCAGAGAAGTCTGAGGTGAGAGGAGGCTGAGCTGCAGATCCGAGGTGGCAGCAGCAGCGTTGTGCTCAACAAACTGTGAGTATAGTTCTTACTCCTGCATAGTGCTCTTAATCATTCTGTTGCAGTTGCGTGTCCTCAGGTTATAAAGGAAGGGGGGTGTTTCATTTTTAGTGTTCAGTGGGTGTGAAATCTTTGATATTTAAGCAGAGAACTGTTCCTGTAGCTGCATTAGGCACAGATGCCTCCCTAGGATGAAATCTTTGAAGAGAATCATGTTATCAGGGACAGGGAACCACTTGATTGTGCGGTTTCATCCTCCCACTCTTAGCTCTGGAGGCCCCAACGGAGTGTTTACAGCTCTCAGTCACTGGGATTGTGAAAAAGAAAGGAGGGGAGAGAAAAGGGTGGTATGTGGCCTCCAAGTGACCCAGAAATGATGCTGTCTGCATCATCTGACAAAGCAGAAATAACATACTGTAGTGTTTGGGCAGTGGCTATTGTGTCAGTCTCAGGCATGACTGAAGGTTCAAAGGAAAATCCACCCATCTGGTGTTCCATCTCTCCCTATCCCTCTACCTCTCTGTGCTTTTATTTACTTATTTCTCTTAAGGTCCCTGGGAGCACAGCTGCACTCAGAGAGCTTGTCCCCAACCGATTTTGGTCTGATTTCCTCTGCTTTCCATCACAGTCAATGCTGCCATGATCTAGTGGGTAGATGAGAGGACTGAAAGTTAGGTCTCTTATGACCTGTTTTTGGAACTGCTCCTTAACTCTGTGCAAATGGTTTTTAATCTTTCTTCCTCTCTCACTTTTAATAAGGTGCTGCTGCATGGGTGCTCATGAGGACATTAATGTTTGCAAGTTGTTTTTGGCACTCAAAGCAGCAGCTCTGTTCTTCACACTGTCTTCTTCAAAGGGCACTGTGCCTGTGGTCAGCAGAGCAGTACCTGTGTAGCTGGTGCCTTTGACTGCAGTGGTTTCAGCAGTGGAGAGGTGGAGAGGAGACAGACCTGAGGAGGTTTTAGCAGAGCTAGAACTAGAAGCCAGGCCTCACATCTGGGCCAGGCTCCCGTGCTGGGTGAGCCAGCTAGGCTCACGTAGGAGAATGAGCTCCACAGACTGCAGCCCAGCGGCTGGCACGGTTACGAGCTCCTTCTCTCAGATACCATCTCAAAGAAAACCAAATGAATCTGCAACCAGATATTTCTTTGTAATGCTTTACCTGCTAGTTTGGCCTTACTCGTATATGGCTGGTGAAGGTATGTGTCAAAATCTCATCCCTTAGTGGATGCAGTTCTGTTGGCTTTGGGGCAAACCACAAGGGTGAGAAATGGAACGACCTCATTTATTAGGATACAAATAATTCCTTGAAATGTTTTTTTGCATCTTTTCTTGTTATTTTGGGTTGTGCATTTTGCTTCTGTACAGCTCTTGTGCTTGTCTGGAAAAGAGCCGTTTTAATTCCATATTGAATTCAAGGTAGCTTTAAGTTTGTGAACTTCTGAGACCGTCCAGCTGAATCCTGCATCGTCTGAGTGTTCCTAATGAAAGCACAGATGGGAAGGATGTTTTCTGTGTGATCGAACGAAATGTTCTATGAACAGGTTTGGATGAGTTTTCACTGCAAAATGAGCGTATGTCATGTTGAAAGGGTACAGACCAACTCTCTCCATTTCACCAGACACATTTGGTTTTAAACCAGTCAAAACCAGGCATAGGTTTAGATCTCCCTGTGCTGGAAAGGGAACAGCCCATGTTGTTATAAGGTGTCTTTATACCTACAGGTACAACAAGCTATTTCTCTCAACAATGAGAATTTCTGAGACTTCAGCTGCTGCTTGGTGATGCTATGATCAGATGATGAGAACCATTCAGATAGCTGGGGGGCATTCACATGAGTCAGCTGCTCAAAGCTGAAGTTCCCCAAAGGAAGAGCTCTGTGGTGGGCTGTGTGGGGTACAGGAGTTGCAGAGATGGTTTGTTGTTAGTTGGAGGGTGCTGCGGATCAGAACTGTCAGGATGGCTGACTGAGCAGGGGCCTCGCCCTGTGGCTGCAGAGCTGGGACCAGAAGCTGAGTCTTGTGATCCTCCATCCATCTGCTCCTGGCTCTGTGCACAGTCACGGGACAGCGCAGGAAAACCTCAGCACTGTTTCTTTGTGATGGTTCTTTGGCCTTCCTCTGGTCTCCTCTGGTCTGGCACTTCGTCCTGGTGCATTACTGTGGGTCTTCCCCGGCCCCAGCCGAGCGTTCAGGCTCAGCAGCTCTCTGGTCACAAGAGGTGACCCCTGCAGCTCTGTGTGGTGGGTGGGATCTGCTCTGGCCGGGCGGCTGGGCCCTGCTGGAGGAGACCGGCCGGCACTGCTGCTGGGGGCTGTGCTCGCTGCTGTTCCTGCTCTGCCCCTGCAGGCTCCAGGTCCCTTCCTAGCTCTGTGGGGATCACCTTCCAAGCCCCACGGAAGAAGGGGGGTCCTGCACTTCGGCCGTGTCGAAGCTGGGAGCCTGAGGCAGAGCAGGTGGATTCCTGGATCCCAGGAGTGCTGGGTTCCCTCGCTGTGGGGCTGGAGTTGCTGCTGTCCCTGCCATGGGCAAGGTCAGAAGGGGCTCCCTTGTGCCAGCCACCTGCACAGAGGCTTTCTGAGCTCTTCACATCACAGGCTCTTCCCCAGCCCTCAGCCTGCACACCTCAATGCAAGCAGCAGGGCACACAGAATAGCTGGCTCTACAGAAATGAAATACTAGTTCTTTCCTTTGCACACATCATCTCAGTTACACCTTTTTTCTTTTTTAACTCAGATGACCTTGAAAAAAGTGTCCTGAAGTACACTTGCACTGCTGCTGCTCTCCAAAGGGTTGTTGAGATCTTTATCAGTTTCTCACATGGTTGCCGAGCATGACTTCAGAGACTAATTTGGCAAGTCAGATTCTGAGCTTTTTATGTGCTCAGGTTGCTCAAGGCATTTTTTTTTTTTTTGGTCTGCTTTAGGGTTTGACTATCTAACAGCACTGGGGAAAACAGGTAAGAGTCAGCTAAAGGTGTGAAGTGAATCCACTTTCACTGGCTGCCTTCAAATGATTCATCTTACTTTCCCCAGTGTCCCATGTAGATAAACTTGAGTTCAGAAGTTTTGGCTGCAGAACCAAGATGCAGAACCTCCCTTGCTGTAGGAGACGCTGACCCAGCCAGGACAGTGTCCTGCTGCTGCAGCAGCTGCTGGCTGATGCTTCAGGCTGCACACCTTTGCCCTCTGGGGCCTGTTCTTGGCAGGAGGTTAATAGAGGAGTTCCTTCCTGATTAATTCCTGTCTGAAGAAATGATTTGCATTTCTCTTAGCCACATGTAAGAGCTGGGTCATACATTGATCTGTTCCTTTTAAAACTTCAGCCGCTGGGTTGTTAAATTGCAAGGCAGTAAGTGGTTGTAGGCTTGGAAGTGTTGGTGTAAGCTCATGTTTATCATCTTTTCAAGTGCTGCCAAACTCTCTGAGTTTTCATCTCCTGGGACAGGAGAAATATGATCTGCTTTTGAATGTGTGCTTGATTTGTTGATTAAATAATGACAGTTGTTTGTTTTGGGTATTGCAAAAGCCCTTCCTCTAAACTTTGCATATGTTTCAAGTCATCAAGGAAAGTTGTAGGCATCAGTGAGCAGACCATAGTAAGTTCTGTGGAAGTGTGAAAACATGGCATTTGGTTGTGAAATCTATGGCTGAATCAAACTTAGCCTCAAACTGTTAATGTTCTGAAGAAATCTCAGCTGGCATCTGAGATGCCAGAGGCCCTGTCAGAGTCCCTCTGTCTGTCCTCAACTTGTTTAATGTATAAATTCCATTCTGTGCCTCAATTTCCATTTTTTTGTGAATTAAAAGTAACTATCCTCACTGCATTTATACAGTATTCCAAGATATGTGGATAAAATGCATTAGAGTAAGCTAGGGAAGACTTCAGAAAGATGCAAGCTCTTCTGTCCTCTGCCCCTTTTCCCCTTTTACTTGGATCAGTTGCACTGAATTCAGGCTGCCTGGGGTTTGGCTGAATGCACAAGCTGCAATAGGTTTAATGTGCTTCTAATTCCTTCTGGAGTAAGATGCTGCTTTTCTAAAGGTGAAGGAAAGATAATTGACAAGAAATGGATAGACAGTTGGCCCCCACATGCCTGAAACTTAGTTTCTCTTGTTAGGGACTGTAACTATTAACACAACCTGACAAACTGAGTTAGAACTAATGAGAAGTATTTGTGCTGCAGCTTGAATACTGAATTCTTCCAACTCATCCTATCAAGGTCTCCTTGCTTGCCAGGGACACCTGGTTTTTGCACCCTGCTGTCAGCAAGCTCGTTTTACAGATGCCATTGCTTTCTTGTGCCACGTCTGCAGGAGTGCACCTGAAGGACTTGTGGGTGTTTGGGTTTTGTCCATCATCGTTCACACTCCCAGGGTTGGCTGAGGATAGGGGCAAACTCCTATTGCAGGAGATCTGCTCTCTGCTGTGTGTAAATAAATAAAGAAGTACAAGCTTGGCAGGTTTTTCCTAAACATCTTGGGCCTGCTGGTCACATGTGCTGTGAAGGGATGCCCATTAAGAGGGCTGTGTGGAGGGGACAACCCTGTGTGCAGGAGCACAGCTGGCAGATGAGCAGCTCTGAGAGAGGGCAGAACGGGCTGGCCTGGCCACCAGCAGTGGGGAGGGGGCTCTGCTGCACCCCTGGGGTCCTGCCCCTGCTCCTGTGCTTCCCTGGCTCCCTGGGCACGGAGGCTCCTGCTGGGGGCTGTGCAAGGAGCGGGATGTGCCGTTTGGCAAGCAGGCAGTGACTCGCTTACTATTGGCTTTATCTCTGCCTAGTTTGTGGTTGGAGACCTGCATGTTGTTTGTGGGTTTTCATGTGCGTCACTGAACCCAGAAGTTTTATTATATTCTCAGAAAAGGGTTTTGCAACAGCTCAGCTATTAAAGCCAAACCATGTAGTTTAGTTAAAAGTCTGGGCAGGAAATAACAGAATGAAATTCATCCTAGGGGAGAAACGTGGTGCGTGTAGGGTGGGAAGAGAATGCAAATACACTATTTATAGGACGTGGGGAAAAGAAATTTGGACTCCAAGAGTAAATGTGAAGGAGTTATCATGGGAAAACCAGACTTAGATGTCTAAGATGCTCAGATCTGTGCTGTCAGACTGCTTTTCCATTTCTGAGATTACGTTTTTGTCGTATCCCAATGAAGAAAAAAAGTTTGACATTGAAATCTGTGCTGCAAAAAGGAACTGCTGGCAGTATCCTTTCAGGAGTTTATGCTGTGGATGGGACTTGTCGAGTGAAAATATTTGAACCCGTATTTTTTTAAGCAGTACAAAAATAGCTGAAGAGAGCAGCTGCTCCCGGGAGTCGGTGCTGTCGGGGCAGGCAGAGCCACGGGCAGGGTGCAGGAGCAGCCAGGGGATTTAATTTGCTCACCATCAGATGGGCAGGCTGGTGGCAGAGCTGGGGGGGAGTCCAGCTCCCTGCAGCCAAGGTCCCTTCCCTCACTTACTAAATGTGATGCTTCTGGTGCTACGTTGAAATTGGAGGGAACTGTTGTGGGGAATGCAGGAACAGTGACTGCACCTCAAGAACATCCTTCCTCACAGCAGTGTGCTGTCCTGCCACTGCAGACTGTAATTGGATAATGTGGGGCATGCATTTTTTTGTATCGTTTCTTTTACTTCATGTGTGATTTTTCATGTAACTAGTATTACATGAAAGTGTGGAGCTCTAGCTTTAGAGTGTGCTGATATCTCATCCTCCTTCCAGGAAAATAAATCTTGCCTGCTGGGAGGTCCTACACTAAAATAACAGATTACAATCAGACTGAGAAGCCAAGCTGCTACTTTTACACGTAGGCCTGTCACAGCTGGCTGTACCAGTTTCAAAATCCCTGTGCAATCTTCTTCCTTAGGTGCTCAGCAGCTTTGAATGTGCCCAGGAATGGGGAAGGGTGAGGTGAGGTGAGGGGGAAGAGGCAGCAGCACACCACAGTGCCTGGGAGCTCCACAGGCTGCGGTGACGCGCTGGCTCCGCCTGGGCGTTGTGGCTGCAGTTTGTGGATCAAAGTGCATATGGACACTGGCCCTTGCTTGGAATGGCCTCCAGAAAAAGAGAAGGCTTGAGTGATTTCTGTCTTCCTTCTCCTTTCCATGGCACAGCTATTGCACAGCTGGGGAGCTATTTTTGATTTATGTAGGCTGACTTCTGGTATGTTGGGGGCTATTGAATAGTCCTCAAACTTCCTGCAGCCTTTTCTGTCTGCATCTTACGAGGGGACCGTCCCCCTCTATACATACAGGTTTGCCATTGCTCCTGTTGCCTCCATTCCCAATTCTAATTTGTCCTGTCCTGTGGAAAGCTCACTTCTAGCCTGTGGGTTGCCAAGATCCCTTCTTGGAGAAGAAGGGCAAATATGCTCCTCTCACTTCTCCTGTCAGGGCTTTGACTCTCCTGTTCCTGTCTTTACCTGCAGCAAAGTCTCCCTTTCTCTTTGTAATTTATCCCTCCCTAATGTCTTTTGAGAGAAAAAGTCAGAATGCAAATATGATACATTTGGAGAGAGTAAGAATAGAACCAAGTCTCTTGAGTGGAATGAAACTGTAATGATGAGAATGTAGTTTTTTTCTTGTTAAAAAGGGAGTTTTAGGACAGATAGGCAAAGGTCACAGTCAGGACCCATGACAGCATTCTATCTGAACCATGGAACAATTGCTTTGCCTGTAGGAGACAGCAGTTCCAGCTCTTCCTCCAGGGTGGGAGTTGCCCCTGTGCTCTGCACAGTCTTGTTGGTACTGGGGTCGATCTGCCGAGTGCTGCACCTGGGGTGGCCGTGCCCCCTCCCCGTGTGTGACACAGAGCCAGGCTGTGGTGAGGAGGACAAGCACCACAAGGAGCAGGAAGAACTTAAACCAAGAGCTTAGCAGGAAATATTTGGAACAGCATCCTGCACCTCATTTCTGACCTGGCTGTGAGCAGACAGCTCGCTGGATCGGCCGGTGTGGGAAAATACGTCTGGTAGTGAGAGAGCAGGTCATGAGCAAGCCAGCCAGGGCTCGTGTGTGCCCCTTGCCCGGGCTGAGGTGGCTCTGAAGGAACAGAGCACACATGCTCCAGAGACATCTTAGGGCTGCGTACAACTGAAGGTGCAACTGTGCAGAGAGCAGAGCTGACAGCAAGTTCAAGAGTACAGGTACAGGCAGAACAAGGTGCAGCAGCGTCGGAAAGTCACGTAGTCACACTGGCAGATGGCCCCGTGCTTGTCTCTAGCTGGCACAGGGCACAGGCAGAGGAGTGTGGCTGCCCGTGGTGCCCAGGAGTGCCAGCCCCGTCAGAGCCCGGGCACTTCAGCAGAACTGTGGCTGCCTGCAGGGCCCTGCCCTCCCTGCTCTGCCCTGCCCTGCCCTGCTCTGCCCTGCAGCACTGTGGGGTCTGGCTAGAGAAAGCAGACAAGGGGTGGGAAAAAGGAAGTGCTATCATCCCCTTTTATAAAAAGAGGTACTGAGACTGAGAACAATTGAGTGGGGTTTCCAAGGTAATTTCTTTTAGATCTCATGCTCCAAAGCCGTGTTAGGAAGTTACGGTTAAAAGGTTCCTCTGGTTTCAGCTGGGTGGTCAGAGTGTAGATGCAGAGGCACGGCTGAGTCTTCCAGGACTTGGCAGCCCGTTGGTTGCACAACTGCCTCTCTGAGAAGTGGCAGTGCTTCGTGTTCCTGCATGAGGAGTGTGCATCACTCCTGCAGGCAGCCAGCCTCCCGGAGACAGCCCCTGGTGTTCTGGCTGGGGGCTGCTGCAGCCCCGGGGCGGCCCCTGCCCCCCGCTCC
>NW_008610255.1:27355-30583 GCF_000691845.1 Merops nubicus
TCCCCCCGGCCTCAGCTGCAGCTGCCCTGCGAGTGACCTACACTCCTTTCCATCCACGGGGAAGGAGCTGAGTTCTGGAGCTGCAGCCACAAACAGCCACCTGCAAGTGCTGGGCTCCAGCACTGAGAGGGAGGCACTGCCAGGCAAATGATGCTGCCATCTGTCCCCATCCCAGGCATGGCCTTAAGGGCTTTTCCTGCTCTTGACTAGAGTCTTTGGCCATATGTAAAAACAGGCCCACAATGGCTCAAGTCCCAGGAAACTGTGACTGTTGCTCAAAATATGGTCTCACCAACCAATTTAAGGACTGGTACCAGCAATGTAATGGTGTGGCAGAGTGTAGTTCCTCAGTGTAAGTACAGGACCTGCTGCTCAGTGCTTGCTTGTGGTTAACTGTTTCTGTGCATGTTCTGGTGTTGTGCCCTGCAGGGCCCTCCTGATCTAACAGGGTTGTGTGTAAGGGTGCATGGATTCACCTCATGATTATACATTTGCAGGACTAGGTCACAGTAAACAAGATGAGAGGGAGAAAGAATTTCCCCCTTTCAGCAAACCAAGAGATTCCCATATACTGCCAAGGAAGGATTTGCACTTGTTCTAGGACAGTCAGTATGAATCAGAAGCTTTCTCAGCCTGAGGAGCAGGCCAAAAACATTATGTGCCATATGAGGGTCATTCAGTTCAGATCAAAGGCAGTATCTGTCTTCCCTATAATATCTGACATAGTCTTTGTCTGGGGAAGGAAGAGATGATCTAATTCTCTTTCCCATGTGTAGCTGAGATTGTGCACACAAGCTCTGTATAGCATCATTCAGATTCATAGACCAAAAATATTTATTTAGCAGAAACTTAAGAGGAGAGATATTAGTGGTCAAAGAATTCAAGTTTAGTTTTTCCTTTACAGCTGTAGTCTGATCTTGTCTGAATGCTAAAATTTGTTGACTAAGAACATGTTTTGCTTTATAAATCACGGATCAACTAACTTGCTTTGAGGCATTGTTTTGTTAGGAAGCTTTTGAAGCCTAAATCTGCCCCATGGGAATGTGTGACATAGTGAGAAATCTTTTGAGAATATTTTCTTTGTGATAAGCAAACATAAAGCACAAATAATATTCTTTTGTGTAGTTTTATTTTTCTGTGCCTAAAGTAAAGTTTCCATGTAGTGCATTTGGCATGAGGTGGTCAGGTGGTAAAAGCTTTGGAATGCAACTTCAGAATAGAAGGTGTACAGGCACCACCTGGGCCAACTGCCTCAATTTTTTCTCTTTTAAGAAGTGGGTGAGTGGGCAGTAGTCCTGCACGTTACACTGCTGCTACCCACAGCGTCCAGCGTGAGGCTGCACATACCTGTACAGTGCCTCTCAACTGGAGGTAGCTGTTCCAGATGGTTTGGGTGCCCTTTCCTATTTTGGCATGACACCCAGCCCCTGCACAGAACTTCTGTTGGCAACTGGTTTAGAGAAGAGCCCTCAGGGGTGGGCCCTGCAAGGTCCTGCCTCCTGCTGACCTGTGGAAGAGTGAAGATGCTCTGTGTAAGGGAAAACTTCCCTGTGTGAACCTCCCAGGGTGTCATTTCTGTGTCGTGACAGAGCCCCACAGCCCTGCATCCCCTGTGGCCAGGCCTGGACCAGCAGTGCCCAGGAAGGTGACCCCCCAGCCGAGGAGCTGGACTGAACTGTTTGCTCTCTGGCTCCCAACAGGTAAAGCTGATTGACTACATCCACCGGCAGCGGCAGTGCAAGCTGAGCGTGCCCCTGAGCGACAGGACAGCAGAGCTCAACAGCTACCCCAGGTTCAACGACTGGTTAGACATTGTCAATGTCAGGAAGGAAGTTGTGCAGGTAAGGGGAAGCCGACGTGCTGCACGGAACCTTCCTGCCCTTTCAAGGCATCCCCTGCTGGGTTTAAGTTAGTTCCTGAACTTTCAGGTAAGGTGGGAGTGTGGGGGTACACCGAGGGCATTTGGTGGAGAGGGTGATTCCCTCTCCCAGAAGCAGTGAGCACCCAATGGCAGTGCTGAAACAGAAACACTCCCTCCCCTTGGTCCCTGTGTCCTCCTGCCACGTTTAGTAGGAATCTTCTCATAATAGCATTTGAAGCAATACCTCACACCTACTGCTCAGTGTGAGACAAAGGTCCTGCACTGCCAGGACCTCCTCTCCTTCTGCCTGCTGGGGCTGAGAGAGACACTGTAACTCCACCACTCACAACCCTTTAGGCAATACTACTGCTGTACCATTTTATATTCTGTACCCAGTACTAGCCAAAAAAGAACTCAGAGTTACAGTTTTGTGCCCTGACGTGTCCAACAAATGGACAGAAATGTTGAGTTGTTACAGCCTATTTATTTCTAAAAGCATACATGCCACACTTATAAGTTAGTGAAGATCCAAAAATAGCCAGTAGCACTGTGCCCCTCTAAACTTAGACTAGCAAAAGGGGTCAGAGTTTAGAAGCTTGTCCCAAACGGATGGTTTTGAAATTGTGTACCCTCACACAGCACTCAGACTACAGCCATAGAGTGGACTGAACCCAGCAGTGGGCAGGGGGGGTTTGGTCTGGATTTTGACTGGATGGACATGGTTGCTCAGAAATAGGAGATTTTTTTCATTTGACCCCCCCACCCCTGTGAGTAAAGCCTCTGGTTCAAACTGATACCAAGGAGCATTGCATCAGTGTAGAAGAATGGAATGAACAACTCTGCTGTGGTGGTCTGAGGGGTGGCCAGCATCAGCTGTTCACACTCTCAGACCATGGCTCCTGATCTTTACAGCTCAATTCTTAGCATGCAAATCACTGGAAGCTTCTTTACTGCACAGAAAAACCTGACACAGGAATGGAATCAGAAATGACCAGATGATCCAGGGCCCCCAGCTCCTGTCCCTAACACTTCTTTGTTTGTTTGTTTGTTTGTTTGTTTTTTGGAAGAGGATCCTGAAATCCCAGCTGTGTTTAGGTGGTTGCTGGGAACTCCAGGACACTGACATCAGCTTGTTCCCTCGGGTCTGGACTGTGCATGACTTCCCCGTGCTGATCTGGACTGGGGACACTTAAGTTCAGTGTTACATTAATGGCAATATAAGCAGAGCTCAGTCCACGGATGACTAAATAAAGCAGAAAAGGCTTTTTCCATTCTTTTCCCCATTTTTGGCTCCACAGACCAGATCACAGTGTTCTTACTCAGTTTCCTTTCATCCTTACACAAGCAAAAATTCTCTGACTTCAGCA
>NW_008610255.1:30614-41619 GCF_000691845.1 Merops nubicus
CCTGAGTGACAAATTCAGCAGATTTCCATGGAAGTTATTCCAGCTTGGACCTGATATAACTAAACAGACTCTGGTGAAGCAGAATGAGTTCAGGACCGAATTCAGAATGAGTTCCTTTTATTTACTGCTATGTATTTGGAATGTGATGCTGGGTATTGCCTTCCAGCCTAGCAAGGTTCTGGGCAGCACAGCTAAAGGTGCAGCAGTGACAATGAGAGAACAGAAAAGCTGCCTGTTGCTGTGGCCAGAGTGCCAGGCTCCCAACTATTGTTGGTTTCTAAGGTTACTGGAATTGCCTGAGCCTAAAAGAATGTCTTTGTAGCTCTTTTTAAATCCTTTGTGATGCCTGTAGAACTGGGGGAAGGGAAGAGGTGGAGGAAGGGGAGAGGGAGGTGGGCACTTCGAATCTACCACATCCTGCTAATTCAGGGAGCACACAGGGTTGAGACTGACCTTCCCTACGTGTGGTCACTAAAAGAACAAATTCGGTTTTGGTCCCAGGCAGGAAGAGAACATTTTCCAGCTGTTTATTATTTTTATTCATGCTTTCTCACTACCCCCTCCCAAGCAATGGCCAGCCCAGTGAACTATGTGGCTTCTGTTCTCTGGGACAGAAATACAAGAGGTGTGCAAAGCTTTTCAATACCTCTGTGACTCCAAATGTATGATTATTTTTTAGAAGTTCTGCATCCATTTCCTGCAGATGCAGACAGTTTCTCTAGCATTTATATTAGCTGAACAGAATTGCAATACCCATGGGGTCATTAGAATTATTTTTGGGTAGGCATGCTGGAACAGGCTTTAATCCAGGGAGATGGAAGGAACTGGACTAATAAACTAATTGCTCTGTTCTTGCAGTGATTCCCCCTGTTCCCCCCCGTTATTTCACTGCCCCTGTTGGTGGTGGCAGGGGCAGTGCAGGGGAGGTGTTTGCCATGTCTCAGGTGTCCTGGGACCACTCCTGCTCTCACTTAGATTTCGTACAGCGTGTGAACTGATTTCAGCAGAGTGCTTTCAAAATGGAAATCACTGACAGAAGGAGCTCTAATAGGTCAGTTATTAAGAAAGCTATAATGATTTCCCTTAGCTTTCTGCACACTGCCTGTGACACGACTGGGGAGAGGGGTGGATGGGAGCCTTTGAAGAGATGGCTGAGCAGGTCAGGCAATGAAACAGGGACACCTGAGTGTGGTACCTGGTTCTGTGGCTGGTGTACAAGATGTCCTGGGGGGTGACTTCCTATCTCTAATACACTGTTAGCTCACTGTAAAACCAGAATAGTCATACTGAGTTTCCTTCTTGATGCTTCTAGAAAGTGCTACAGAGAGAAGGAAAGCCCCATGACTGTTGTGAAGGTGTATTCTTGTTAGGCACGTAGCCTTCTCAAGACTTTTAGGCTCTGAAACTAGTTGAAGAAGTTGCCAAATACCTCTAGATTCTTGGAGAAGAGCTGCAACAGAGCCTGTCCCTGGCCACCTCTGAGATCTAAACAGAAACAGCAGGTACAAACCAGTAGGGCCCACAGGAGAGCCCACTGACTGTCTGGGATAAGTCAGGAGAAAGGCCCATGTTTGTGGATTTTGGCCTTTTTAAAACTTCTGACTCCCTTGGCATTTCTAGTGTCGCTGGGGGGGTATTTCAAGATTGTGCTAATCTGTGACATAACACCTTTGAAAAACAGCCTAATTGCCAGCAGTTTTTTAGCTCAGGGGTTAGAGAAACAATGCTCTTTTTCTCTCTCTCTCTCTCTCCCCCCCTCCCCTCTCTCCCCCCCCAGCCCTCTCCCAAATAAAGCTGCCATGCAGGGGCGCACAGAAGCTCCCAGGCTCTCCTGTCAGAAATAGAGCACCAGCTCTAATTTAGAATATCTGCTGACTCCTCTACTCCAGAGTGAAGACTATTTTTGCTCAGTGACTTGCTCTAGACATTGTGAAGCTTGAAAGCTATTGCTGTTATAATTGCTGTCTTCGCGTTGGGCTCCTTTCTTTCTTTGAAAACCTGTATTTAAAACAGGAATAATGACTGCTTGTAAAATCCTTTAGTTCTGGAGGAGCTTATAGTAATAACAATGCACTGTTTATGGCGTTGGGCAACAGCTAAAGCTGCTGTGAACATGGATAGCAGGGAGCCAGTGGTGCTGCGGGGAGTGAAAGGGCTGTTCTGTGTGGACCTAGCAGACCTGGAGGTAGGTGGTGAATACAATTTCGAGTGTGTGATCCTGTTTGCTCCCTGGGAGTACACAGTCCCAAGGGGTAAGGAAACTGAACCCCCACCCCAACTTGTGCTATTTCTGTTTCTTTGTAATTGTTCCTCTAATCAGTTGCCAGACAGATTTTTATCATAGAAACTGGTGGCTCCTGTGAAGCAAGCTCTGATCTGGAGCTGGGCTAATTTGTTCTGTAACTTTTTAAGTATTTTTCTAGGAAATGCTGGAGTTCTTGTATTTGGATAGGAGTCCTAGTGATTGGTTACTACTGTGCACGTGTAAATACTGAAAATGAGGCATAAATGGTTAAATATGGTGGATTGAAATGGGGAAAAGAGATACTTGAACTGAGAACTAGAAAAGACAGAAAAGGAACTATACAGACAGGAGATATATTTAAGCTGTGTGGTGGTCTCCAGTGAGTAAAAGTTGCTCTGAAAACGGACCGAGGAACATACACTGGTCTGGACTGTCCTGCTCCCCTTGAGAGCTGGAGTCAGGAATTGTGGGGGAGCAGGAGGGCAGGAGGGTGTGAACAGAGCACTGTCCCCACACTTAGGCTGACAGAAGAAGTCTTTTGCAAAGCTGCTTACTGAGGTCTGGGTTTGGGACATGTCTACCAAAGAGAAGAGATTTAAAAAAAATATCTCTTGGTTTATTTTCATTAGCACAGAAAATAAAATCCCCTCTGCATTTACTGTTCTTGCCAGAAATGTAACTATTATATTTGTTCCCACATGTCACAAGTTACATGACTTTAGTAGTAACTTAAGAACAGAGTCATCTCCTTATCATCTTCTGAAACATGTCTGAACCAGCCCTGCTCACCATCTAGCAGGGGTTCCAGTCAATCAAGTTTGGAAAGCTGTTTTTAGAGTAGATAACTGTCACACACAGGGAGGGGCAAATCCTGCCCTAGTGATTGCTGGCTGTAAGCAGAACTTTACCACCAGGGAGACTGGTGGGAGCAGATGAAACAGTGCTCTGATTGTGCCTGGCTTATGGCTGTTCCATTTGGGGAACGTATTTCACTGCTAATGTACATATTTTCTGCAATATCTCCTATTTGTTTGTGAAACTTGTCTCATTCCCTGTTTAGCACTTAAGCCAAAGACCTACTTTCTTGTCAGTAGTTGAGAGTGGTTCCTGAGCAAGCTGGAGCAGTGCCTGGCACAGGGGAGCAAAGCAGGAAAAGCTCATGCATTGAGTAGGAATTGTCTGCTAAGAGTCTCCTGGTGCTCCTGTGAAAATCTGTAGAGGATGAGGCATTGGCATTGGGTCGATCCTGTGGGACTGTGGCAGATGGTTCTACATGCATGGACTGTGATCTAGCTTGTAGCTAGCTGTTGGAGAAGTGTGGGGTTTCTGTGTGTGTCCCCCTTACCCTGGTTGGGGGAACAGAAGAGGAAGATCTGCCTAAGCCTATCAGGTTTCCACAGCTGTATCCTCTCCTCGTTTTCTGTCAGCATATCAGCATGAACAGACCGTGAGGACTTCGGATGTTTGCTGGGGATTTCCATGAGTCTGGCAGCAGAAGCTCTGACTGGACTGCCAGATAGCAGAGATCCTGAATGTGCTAACTGTGTGTATGCAAATTAACTCTGTCCTGCAGGCTTCCTGGATCTCAAACTCCATCACTGTGTTCCAGCTGACGGCCCCTCCCCAGTGGAAACAGCTCTTGGAAAGTATTCTCTACTAGTGCCAGGGTTCCCTTCCCCTGCCAGGGGTCCAGGTGCCCCCTGCAGCCTCGTGCCCCGTGAGTGGTTGGTGGGGCCAGGTCAGCACGAGGCTCACGCTGCCCTCAGAC
Organism: Merops nubicus; assembly: GCF_000691845.1. Lineage (NCBI taxonomy): Eukaryota > Metazoa > Chordata > Aves > Coraciiformes > Meropidae > Merops > Merops nubicus. The sequence goes on from NW_008610255.1 coordinate 34,628, forward strand.
CCTGCAGGAAACTCTGCAGCCACCAGATCTGTTTCCCACAGAAAAATAGTGACAGCAGCTCTCTGTCCCTAAAGAGCAAACTGACTGGGAATGCCCTGAGACTGTAAGAGTGTGTGAGGTGAAGCAGTGAAGAGGGAGATGTTCCGTGGAACTATCGCCTGTGTATACACACAGCTTGATGCAAGCTCAGAATTTCGTGTGAGAGTCTTTCCAGAATGCCCATAAAATCCCCAGAAATTTAATAATGCAACATTTTTTCAGTACCTTCTTCACTGAACACCAGAAAAACCAAGCAAAATAACAACTAGCAGGCACAAGATGTTCTTAAGAGCATCCTTACATGCTTTGCTTAGAGCTATCAGTGGGAATTTAAGCACCTTATGTAATGGGCTTTCTCTTCTAGCATCTGCTGCTTTACGGGAGGATGATTGGTGAGGGAATGTTTTGATTTAAGAGGAGGCATTTTGGGCCTTGACAACTGTCCAGCTTTATAGGAAGAGCCATGTCTACTAGGTCAAGGAGCAGGTCAGACTGATTGTGCAGAGTGCTAGCAGCAGCATTAGCTCCATAGGCTTATCTGCAGGGAGAAATCTTTACCAAAAATAACCTGTCCACTGTGTTGGATACCAACATTTGTGCCATGTTTCAGGGATTTAGGTTGGACACCAGACAAGATTAAAGACCTTCTTACACTGCTGCGAACTCTTCACCCTTACTAATTGAGGTGAACCTTTGAATGGCTTCTTGGATACACTGTGACTGACTTTTCTGTCTTTTAAACATGTACCATGAAGTGCAGAGTCTGTATGTCTGATAAGCAGGAGAGCTTTGTAGAAAAGTCCTGTTACCTGTTGTAGGGATGAATAATTTCCTGCCTTGGATGCTTTAGTATCACTTCTGCTGAACATTGTGTGAGAAGTAAGGCTTTAGGTTTCTCTGTCACTTCTGTGGTGCTGAAAGGTAGGACACAGGTTCTGTCTCTCTTTTATTTTTTTAAAAATCTGACCTTATTATTAGAGTGGTTTCTGAATATCTTTCAGCTTCCCCTGTCGTTCTGTGACAAGGCAAGGTGTGCCCAGGGAGATGGTGCTCAGCTTGGCTCTGCTGCAAGCCTTTATGCTGGGTTTTCTTAAAGCCACAGCACCCATGAAGAAGCAGGTAAAGAACGAGAGGTCTGCTGGACACACATTTCTCACTCTCAGTGCTGAAGATGGGAATGATCCCTTTTCTAGGGCCCAGAGTTGCACTGGCACCGAGGGCTTGGAGCCCACCACGTGCTGATCTGAGGTGGACACTGTCAGGGCATGTCACAGGGGATGTTCTTCCCCCCAGCTCAGCTGCTCAGCTGGAGCATCACCAGCAGCTGAACCTCTTCTAAGACCCATCTTGAACTAGTGACTCTCACCATTATCACACGGGCTGAGGGCTAACACAGAGCTAAATCATAGCAGGCCAATCTTACAGGGATCAGGTTGACCAGTTTTAGATTAAGCTGCCACATATGTGGAGCACATGAGTGGCTGTTTAAAGAAAGCCTCTTACTTCCCCTCCCTCTCCCTCCCTTTTAAGGCTTATTTCTTTTGTCGCGTGTCATGGGGGCTGGCAGCAGGTTCAGAAAGTCTGAGCTCTCCCAGCTCAAGGTCATTGGGATTGTTTAAATATAATCTCCTTTTCTGTACTTATACTTTCCTACAACTTGCTGTTCTGTCTTTCTAAAATTAAACTGTTGACCAAGGGAGTAGGTTGGACTCTACGTGCCCCAGGACGGGGACGAGCTGGCTGCAGGCTGGACCCCCTGCCAGGGTGTGTCTGCCTGAGGTGGTGGTAGGGATGCAGGGCAAGGCTGGCAGTGGGGAGCTGGGGCTGCCCTTGCTGCTCAGCTGTGCCTCCTGTGAACCGTGGCAGCTTTTCATGGCAGGCCACTCATGGAGTTGTAAAGCACAGACCTCTGACAGAAGTGAAACCAGCCAGCGGAGCGCTCATCAAGCCTTCCACAGTGACTGTGTCCTGCCAGGGAATGAGACAGAGGACAAATGCCCTAATGCTTCTGAAAAGCTCAGTAGTTTGGAATGTTTTTTAGTTTTAAAGAAATTGTTTTCAAGGTTTTTCTCTGCAACCAGGAAGTGCTGCAAATGAAAAGTGAAAGCTGGGGATTCCCAGTTGCAGGGGTCTGACCTTTAAAAAAGCAGAGCACTGAACACTGTCAGACTTGCAAGGACAGGCAGTCCTGGAGTTTGATCATCAGGCTGCTGGGGACAAAGATGACAGCTGAGTTCTCTGTGCTGGTAGGTATTGGGTTGTGCTCCCCTCTGGGAGTGAGAGGAGGAGCAGTGAGGCTCAGCACAGCACCGTGCAGGAGCCAGGCCCAGGCTGAGGGCTCAGCACCCCATCCCTGCCCTCCTGGCACCTGCCCTGCTGGTGAGCACAGCGGCTCTGTGCTGGGAGCAGGGAGTGTCTGTGCTGCCCCAGCTGGGAGCTGAGCCCGGGTGCCACCCCACAGACCCTTACAGCAGGGAACGGGTGCTCCCCAGCTGGGCCTTGCCTACACCAGCACCACCAGGAGGGCTCTTCTGGGGTAAGCTAAACAGTCAGTTCTGCCGTACTGGTACAAACTGAAGCACACAGTATAACTCAGTTTTTTTGAGTCCAAAGACCTAACAGCCCATTTCTTACTCAATTGAGGACTAGCTGTACAGGCTCAAGGCTCTTCTCAGAGTTGTGGTGGCATCTGCCTGAGGCAACTGCTCTGCTTTGCCCTCCCTGTAGAAGAGGACAGACAGACAGAAGCTGACTGCAGCCGAGCTGTTTGGGTGGACATTGGCTTGCAGACCAGACTGATTTATCCTTTTTTTTTTTTTTGCCTAGCCTCTGTGTTTTGGGGTTTAATAAACTACATCCTAGAATGTCTAAACTGCAGGGAGAACATTTTTTAGTATCTGATGCCACGCTTGCTTTTACGAAGCTTCGTGGCTCACTCACATTTCTGCCAGCCCAGTTTGCTGCCAAGCCTTGATACCTCCTGTGCCAGCCACCACCCTGAGAGTTGACTCTGCAGATCAGTGGTGCTCATCCAGTCTGGATCTTGCCACAGAGCAAGCACTGGAGAAACCAGATCACCAGTGGTGCTGCGACCAGTCCTGTCCCAGCTGGCCCTGCTGGCTGCACTGGCCCTTGAAAGTCTGGGCTGTGGAGCTGGCTGTGGTGGAAAAGCTTTGCTTTCCTGAGGAAACCTCAGTCTCTGCCACTTTACTGACTGACTTACTAATGGCTCTAATAAGTTACTGGTTACATTTGTGTCATGCTAAGGCTGGGGAGGGGAGGTGCCGCTGGGTAGTGTGGCTGGGTGGCTTACCCCAGGACTGCAGTGACACTGCTGCTGCAGACATGGCTGTGTCAGCTGGGGTATTTTCTCAGTGGGGAGTGCTGGGGGTGAGGAAATGTTTCAAGATAATTCAAGAGTGACATGGCTGTAATCCTGCTTGCTCTAAGACCGTGTAAAAGCACGAAACAGGATAAATGTTTTTGTAAGAGACACTGGCCTTGCCTTGCACTGGATGGGGAGACATCAGCTCCCTGAGCACAGAGGCACCTCTGCTGTGCTGAAAATTTCTTCCCTGTTATGCTAAAACTCACTCCATGTTTCCCCCAGTCACTGTCCCTTTTAGAGCTGCTTGTGTCCCTGCAAGGCTGACGTCCTGCAGTGCAGAACCACCCTTGTGATACCACTGAACAAAGATGCTTCTGTGAACTGCCCGTCTGCAGGCAGGGGAGAGGAATTCAGGGGGTGCTGGGGAAACAACTAACTGTACCAAAAACGTGGTTGAATTCTGTTGTTATTGCCCAGTTTGGCTGGGGCTCTGTGTGAGGAAACCTGTGCTGGCTTCGTGATGGAATATTTGGGTGTTGGAAGCCCATTCCTGTTTCAGCTCAGATGATCTCAACCCCTCCTCTTTGTCCTTTGGAGTGTCATGTCAGGGTAAGAATCACAGGAGGGTGAATTTTTCACTGGAGTCTTTGTGCTTCCTGCCATTTATCCGTGTGGAAATCATTCAGGAACAAACTTCCTGGGGCGATCTCACTCCTTCATCTTGGTGGTGCTTGTGTGCAGATTATAGAAGGAGAAGAAAATTCACCCAAACTTCACTGAACTCTGGCTCTACTAGGGACCTGCTTTGTGCTTAGTGCTCATTTAAATTCGTGGCCTCTCCTTGAGTCAGCTGTGCTCTGTGTTCCATCCGGGTCAGGGCATGTGCCAGGAGATGCAGGATGCCTTTCTTAGTCTGCTGCCCTCTCCATTTACTATTTTCCTTTGCTCTACGCAGCAGTTACTAAAAATGGGAACTATGTATTTACTCTTTGTGTTATCACCCACAAAGCTCCAAAGGTTGGGGCTACTTCTGGCACTATCACAGTAAAATTCAAAAGTCATGCATCATATCTTAAAGGCATGAGTCTGGATTAAGAAAAATGTGATTGTTAAAGGACATTCAAAAACATTCAAATTTGATTTTTAGTTGGAAGTGAGGTTTAAGAACCTAGAGGATTTCAAGCTCTTTGTTTCTCCAATCAGTGAGACACACTTTTGAGTTTCCCCTTCAGATAAAAGCTGAAATCTGTTTATATAGCATGATTCCAGGAGTCGAAACTTTAGGAAAGAGGCCAAATATTGTGAAATCTGTGATCTCATTTTGAGAGTAGGCAGCAGTGAAGTTTGTTTAGGCAAAACTTTCAGGGAAATTCCTGGGTATCTGGGCTAAATATCCTGGTTTTGTTTATTAACCACAATTGCTGCAGACTTACACTGGAAACATTTGAATGGGGGAGGAGAGAGGCGACCCAGCTCCGTTCTGTGTCAGGAAATACCAGATCAAGTCACACTCTGTCTCCCGTGTCTCTTGTGTCTGCCTGATCTAAACCCTGGCACTTTGGGGGCTTCGCTGCATTCAGATGGACAAGGAGTCCTGCACAAATATCTTTGCAAGCAAGATATGGGTGAGGCTGATTCTCTAATGAAGGAAAAATTGCTTGAGGAGGAGGAGGTTGCTATCTCTGTCAAAATGTTTATTTTTGCTTAACACAAGAAGTAATTTTCCTCACTGTTTTTACTTTTCACTTCCCTACTGAAAACCTGAACATCTTTATCTGATGTTTTTTCAGGTTTTAGGCCTGTTTTGTTTCTGACTGCTATTTTTAATGAAAAAGTTAAGCTTTCATTGATAGCTTTTCAAAAAAAAAAGCTTTTCCACAAGTGGAGAAGAATATTTCAGTCCCCTCTAATCCTAACTTAAATACCAGAGAATGACCATAACATCCTAGTGATACAGAGCACACAGAGTATGCCTGGTCTCTGGTGATGCAGGGAGGAGGGAGCAGCTGCTGAGGTTTGCCCGTGGTCGTTACTGACCCACTGATCCTTAAGAGAGGTGCAGGACCAAAATGAGGAAACCGTGAGTCAGAGCAGGCAGTGAGACTGTGGCACTATTTAAAGTACATCAGAAGAACAAGCGACAATCTCATTCGTGTATGAGAAAAAAATGTGTTGTCTTTCTGCAGAGGATCCCAGAGGAGCTGACCTTAGATGCCTTACTAGAAATGAATGAATCAAAGGTGAAGGAAACAATGAAGAGGTGTGGTGCCAGAGACGAGGAGTGCTCCAGGCTCAACGGGGCACTCAGCTGCTTACGGAAGGTGACTGAATCAGGTACAGAATGCCTTGTTCTGTGGAACTAGTTTTTTGGCAACCCAGCCCCCATCCTGCTTCCTTTCATATGAGACAATCTGCAAAAACCTCTAGACAGTGCCTTTGGGTGTATTCTGTAACCAGTAGCAGGTTATGGCTCTTGGATATACCTGAAGTTACAGTGAACAAAGGCATCCAGAGCTGTGGATTTGATTTGGTTTTGATGTGTCACATAAATAAATAAGTGGAAAAAAATGTATGTCAAAGTATCCCCTCCTATTCAGGAGACTATATCCTTACTCCCCCTCTGTTCAGAGTGTCCAATGCTCCAGTTAATCCTCCATCATTCCATACATACAGCCTTGACCTAACAAATGGAACCAGGTGTCTTGTAGGTAATCGCCTGCCCAAATATTGCCATCGTGGAGAGAAGGTGTAGTTCTCTTTGGCATTACTTTGCTTAGAAGCCTGAATATTGTTCAGCTCAATGCTCTGGAAGAGAAAATCGTTGCTTAACAACCCTTTATCACTGTGCAGCTTGTAATGTATCAATTAATTCACTTCTCTTTAAAACCACTTGCCTCCTGCTCTTTTTCTCTGACTGCTAGAACTGGTAGAATCATTAGCCAGATTCCACTAGCAGATTCAAGAGCTAGAAAGATCCCTGATTTACCTTGAAGTTACAGAAAGAAGGGCACTGGGTAATCAGAAATACCTTTGTTCAGCATGCAAACACATCCAACCAAGGTATTTAATATCAGTGAAGCTCAAGATTCCGAGTGCTATTTCCCCATCTTCCCCAGCTCTTTCCCCAGGCTACTTTCAAAGGCAATGTAAGATCAGTTTGCAGGAGAGTGTTTCTCACAGCTTGCTGGTACTAACATGCATCAGACCTTTCTTTGTAGCAGTGATCAATCTGTCACTAAGAGGTGATGCTTCCTGTTGGTATTATGACAGTTCATACCATTTGCAAATCATAAAGGTTAGTTAATGGAAAAGCCATCAAACAGCTCACTTTTCTATTTCCTTTTGTCTAATTTTTCTTGTCCTGGGTTGTCAGATATTTCCCATCCACAGTATGGCAAAACCAGCCATTGTTCAGAAGTCATGGCATTCACTTAGTATAAAGGAATGGCATTTTAAAAAGTCTGGCTATATGGTCTCTTTTCAACCACTGTCTGGTCAACAGGACATCAGGCCCTGAAGCTTTGACTTTTCACCTTGATTTAAGTCATTAAGGACATGCTTAAAATTAAGCCAGAGAGTTCTCCTGATGAGGTTCTGAAATGATCCCTGTAATCTGTGCATTCCT
>NW_008610255.1:41634-63011 GCF_000691845.1 Merops nubicus
GTACTTTTTTCCCCATCTATAGCCAGAACTGCCCTGCAGGCTGTGCTGGGCCATCCTGAGCTGCAGTGGTAGGTGCTGCAGGAGGCAGAGCTGGGCTGCAGCAGGGATCCAGCAGGATGTGGTGGGTCTGTCCCTGGTGCAGCTCTGGCTGACACAGCCTGAACAAACAGCAGCTCTGTGCTGAGTGCTGCTGCGGCTGCCTCTAACTGAGCAGCAGGGCCCTGGTACTCCAGGGGTGGGGCACCAGTGGTCTAGGCACTGCTGACTTGCCAGAGAGAGAGAAGAGTGGCCGGAGGAGTATCAGGAGCTCCTAGATTCTCCTGATTTCCAATCTAATGGCCTGTCTTAGTTTAGGTGGTATTTAGCATTTCTCTTGCCCAACAGGAATGAGCTCCCTCTTTTTTACCAAAGGCCAGTCTAAAAGCAGACCAGATGCCAGGCTGGGTGTGCAGACTTATCAAAACAGACTGGCACCAAACCTGCACAGGTCTGCAGTGGGATGTGGGTGCCTGTTTTACGTCGTGATGTGTATATCCCACATCCTTCAATTTTAAAACTCAGCCCATCTTAGAGCATGGGACCTGACTGGGGTGCATAGCTACAGAGAGGAAAGAAGGGTAGAAACTGCCGTTCTCACTTTAAAGTGTAAAAGAGGAGAAAGTAGGAGAGACCAGGACGCCCGTCACACCCCTGACACTGTTCTGTTTGGTGAACAGGTGGGGAGTTCAGAGAGGACGTGCTGGTGAACCTCCCCGAGGCACGGCGGGAGAACAGCTCTCCAGGCACCAGCGACTGCCCCTGCCCCGCCTGGGCCCCCGCAGCCCTGCACCCGCCCCGGGGCAGCAGCCAGCAGCCACGGGCTGCCTCCCTGTCTACAGCCCCAGCTTCGGAGCCCCTCGCCTCCAGCCACGGACCTTCTATCTATGCAGAAAACCTCCTGGACCCTTTTGTGTTCCCCGCACACAGTGGAAGGTTAACGCCAAGGACTCCTCACAGCGTGGCCGTCACCCCGCCCAGCACCCCTCAGGCCAAGCGGCGGCACAAGCTGAAGCCCCCACGGACTCCTCCTCCCCCTTGCCGGAAGGTTTTTCAGCTGCTACCTAACTTTCCAACCCTCACGAGGAGCAAGTCCCACGAATCACAGTTGGGAAACAGGATAGATGAAGTTCCTCCTATAAAGTAAGCACTGGTGGGCTGTGTTCACACCGAAGGGCACGCAGTGCTCCAGCTCTGACTTGTAAGAGCAGGCCCCAGTTGCCTTGGCATGGTTTCATGGTGGTCTGAGAATCTGTAGCAGTGGGGTACTCCAAGATAACCACAAACCCTGCTTGTGAATAGTGTACTTTACTGGAAATTTATTTGAATCTATCTGGAATGGCACCTGCCGGAGAGGTTGGGATGGCTGCTGCTATTAAAGGGCTTCATCCAATATTTCTCAAGCATCTATCTGCCAGTTCCATGTACTACAATTCTTTTCTCTCCTTAAATCTTCCTCACAGTTTAGGTGGCTGGTGCGCTTCAGTGTTTTTATCTTAAGATGTATTTAGCTGCTGGTGTGAGCTTTAGAACACATTTATTACTGTATAGACAACTAAAGCTCCATAGCAAGAGAAATGGTCTTAGACTACACTTAAGTTGGACTGACCCAGTCTTTGAGAGATCCTTTTTTTGTGTAGGCAGGATGGAAGATTTTAATCTAACATTTCAACAGTAGTTGAAACTAGGAAAGAAATGTGCCTTCCAAGGACTCTGGCTACCCCTAAACATCACAGAGTCTTAGGTCACCATCCAAATTCTGTAGCAGGCACTGGGTCATTACAACTTATCCTAACTCTTCGACCATCTGGAAGAATTCAAAGAGCATGTTCTACTCAGGACCTTTTTGCCAGAACTGCACTTTTATGTAAGGGAAAGTAGCTCAGCTCAGAATGGAGGTGAGATTTTGGGTGTGAGTATTAACAGCAAAGGACTGTGCTTTTCATGCTGCAGTACTGTGCTCACGTCTGTGGCCAGGGCACGGCTCTGTTCTGAAATTCAGTGGTAAGGACCTGGTCCTGCTGTGATCCAGGTCCTGCCGATTAAGTGGGACAGGAATTGTGTTGGTTCAGGCACTTCCCTGGAGCCTGGCAGCTGACTGAGCTGCTCAGCCCCAGTCACACTTCTCCCCTGCCAGCCAAAATCCAGGAGCACTCTCGTACCCGCCGCTCGCGGGCTGGGGCTGGAGCTCTGCCCAGCAGACTGCCCTTTGCAGGCAGGAAAATGCTGGCTATGCAGCGTTCAGGAGCCTGTGCAAAACCAGGGATGTTTGTAAACCTGACATCAAACGCTTCAGGAAAGAGTTTCTGCTCTAGCAAAGTGTGTATCCTGTCACATGAACAGGAATGTCTAAAACAAATCTGTTTTTTTTCTCTCTAGGTTCGGTAAGAGATTTTTACAGGGCTGTCTCCGTTTCGTTGCTGAGAGAGAAGAACCTGTCCTTGTCAGCCATCTGCAGATCATCCCTCTGCAACCTCTGGAGGTCCTCAATAGGCCCTTCTAGCCCAGAGTTTCTGTTAACTTTAACAGGAGCTTGGCATACTGGAGAACTGCAGGATGTTTACATCATCTTTTTAGTATCTGGTATTTCTTCAGATGGCAAAAGCAAGGAGAAGGAATACTGATGTTTAAAGGGTTAAATCAAGGGCTCTGGGTGTAATTGCTTGTCTGTGACTTCAGACAGCTGTCATTGATACCTCTTGGTACTAGAAATAATTTAATATATAACCGTTTAGTATCTTTAGATATTAATTGCCAAGTATTTCTGTAATGAAATTAGACAGTTGCATGCAACCTTTGAGAAAAGCTTCAGCACGTGCTTAAATGTGGAATTTCTTCTGCTGCTGCTGAGCAGTACTCGGGGGTTTAATGGCTTACAGGACTTGTGTTTTAACCCAGTAACCTACCAGTGCCATTTAGTGTTTCAGCTGTCCTGATGTGACTCTGTGCATCCCTCTCAGACACAGCCTCAGACCTTGGAAGCTCATGCAGAGAGATATGGGCCTCTTGGAAAGTGTCTCACCTTTTTGTAAGGGCACTTACAAAGGGACATTATAGCACCATGTGTTTATCTAATGCCCTTTAAAGCAAAAATCCCAGGAATTACTTTCAGAAATTAAAAAGCATAGAAAGAAAATTGTAAAATGAAAATGCAAGCAGAAATCTGACCATCTCTCTGGGGAGAGTGGTAGGAGTTATGCAATAAATAAAACGAGCATTTAGAATAAGTTCAAACAAATAAAGAATGTTGGTGCTTCCATGCATCTAGCCATATTGTCTGTTTTAAAACCTATACTGTTGGCTCTTTTAAATCCCATTCAGTTCCAAACATTTTTATACTTATTAGGACTCATCAGTAAGGATTTCTCCATCTTAACTGTTGTATTATGATTAATTCAGATGACTGTGTGTTTGGCTGGCCACACTAGATCAGCAATACTCCTTGGAAAAGCAAGTAGTCATTCCAACCTATTCTGAGATGCTGGAGACCACAAATGCCTTTAAAAGTTCATTGGAATAATGATAAAAAAGAATGTGGTGCCATCTAGGGTCAAATAGAGAGAGTGGCTTTTTGTAAGCATTGGCAGTGTCCTGCCTCAAAGCTGGGTTGAAGCTTGCAAATTTGAGTTTTCCACAGGTTTGCAGCATGGCTCTAGAGCTCATTCAGGAAATATCCCAGAGCCTTAGTACTTGAGTTTTTAGGAAGTTATGTGGTATAACCACCAGAGTGCTGGGCTGGCATTCTGGAGTCCAGGTCTCCCTTTCTGCACTTACAGCTAGCTAAGTGATCTCATATAAATGTTTTTATTCTTCTGGGTCACACTGTCCCTGTCCATAAAGTGAAGATAATAATCTGCAGTGTGAGAGAATATTCTGAAGTCTACTGACACTGTATGGAAATGGGGTGATGGTGTTTGTGTTACACTGATTGGGATTGGGACCTAATCAGGTGGACTTCTCAAATCCTGAGATGTAAAACATAACCATTTAACAAAAAGAAAGATGAATTATGTTTCCACCACCAAATCTTATCTTCCATGTGGAAACAAATCAAGGAGTGGTATCTCCTAGTAGCTTTACAGCAGAAGGCAAACCAATCTCAGCTACAGACAGTGCCATGGCCACTAGTCCATGACAGCTGTCCCTTTGTTTCTGTCTAGTCTGGTAAGCATCCCTGTGAGTAATGCTGCCCTAAAACATCCTCTTGTTCTCCATCAGAGCTCTCCCAAGGATCCCCTCAGACGGTACGAAGAGACTTTGGCTTAGCTGTCACACACAGGTAGGTGACACGCCCTGGGAGCCACCGAGGACACAGAGAGGGCTCAGACCAGCAGAGTGTCCTCTTTAGTGTGTTTGTAGCACTCCTGACTCTGAGATAGTTGAAGCTGGGTCAGGTTGCCACGTTCAGCCTTCACTATGTATTTCAGCTTAGTTTCTTTTTAATATATGCACTTGAAATCCTTTTTAGAGAGGCAATAACTGGTGACTGCGTCACGACCAGCGCAGCGGTGGGGCTGGGCTGGCAGCACCAGTGCCTCCCTGAAACACTTCCACTGCTGCAGAACCAGGGGGCTGCTCCTTCCTCCCTGGGGGCAAAGAGCATATATTGCCCTTTTCCTCCCCTGTAGCTTCCTGCATCCCCCCTTCCCAAATCCAAACCAAAAGGGGATCAGCCAGGTCTAATGCCAACCAAACGCCTCCATTCAATGTTCTGGTAGAAGGGGCACCCTCCCACCACCACTCACCCACCACTGCTTGGGCCACAGTCCCACAGGGATGTTCAGGTGGGTGTAACCTGGCACCACGTGACGTGTCCTGCTGCCCTGAGCAGGGGCACCAGCAGCTGACCTGCCCCTGGACTGTGTGCTGGCAGCTCCCTTTCAGAGACCTTGCTTCTTTCAGGAGGTGAAGCCAAATTCCAGGTTGGTTTTTATGAAAAGAGGTGATGCTCTGTCACTTGGGTATCTTTGGCTGCATGAGGCTTCAGATCTGTAATTGCTGAGCTGCAGCTTTGAGGACCTTCTAGAGCTGTGTGTTCATGCACACCCTGCCTCCTTGTCAGAGACACCTCTGAGCACTTCTCAGCCCTCTTCCAAGAGTGTGGAGCTATCAAGAGGCCAGTGGAGCAGGTGCCAGCCTTCTTTCAGTTGCTTTTGATCAGAAAAGTGAGAAGTCTTCTCCACAACACTGTTTGCCCTTTTCAGAAAGAACTAAAGAAGTGCAGCCTGTCTGTCACTACCCACAAATGTTACTTTTCCTTTAGACACTAGTTAACATCAGTTTTCCCCCAATCTCTACTTAGGTTCTCTACAAAGTCTTGGTTATCTCAGATTTGCCAAGTCTGTCAGAAGAGCATGATGTTCGGGGTGAAGTGTAAGTACTGCAGGTGAGCACAGGATGATGTTTTTCAGAACTTTGATTCATTAAGGTTTGCCAGTAACACCTATCTCGTGATGTGATGCACTCTTAGCAGCAGCACCATGTTTTCAGTCAGCTTCTGAACTGGCAAAGAGATGCTTTGGCATAACTTACACTTTAGGCTGGCAGCCTGACACATGGATGAACTAAATATATTTCCCTGCCACAGGCTTCCTACCTGATCACAGGCACCTTGTAGTGGGAGCTGGATACCTAAATAACAGCAAGGATTTTAGTTTTTCTTCTGTCTGGGTTGTTAGTCCAGAGCACTGGGATTTTAGTGCTTCACTGTCACTGGATGAGAGCCAGTGAAGGTAACTATATTAAAAATAAATCAGATGCTAAGATATGTATATGGGTTTCATTAGCCTAATGACAGGGGTAATGGGATTCTTCATGTGAATGCCTGCTGCTCTGGGGCCCGGAGCATTCCAGAGCTCCCTCTGAGATTAGCATAAGAATTACAAATTAAGGGTAGGCTCCTCTTTTTGGGAGAGAACAAGTTGCTATTTAACGTGTAATGTTTCTCTTTCAGATTAAAATGTCACAACAAATGTACTAAAGAGGCACCTGCTTGTAGAATATCATTAGTTCCCAGTAAGTAATCTACAAATTCTTGTCATTTCAATGCAACTGATGGTATCAAAGAATAAAAAGACTGATTAAAGCTTTTTTCCTCCCTTCTCCAACCTTTTTTTTAGTAACAAAAATAAGAAGAACAGAGTCTGTCCCTTCTGATATCAATAATCCAGTAGACAGACCAACAGAACCACAATTTGGAACTCTTCCCAAAGCACTAACTAAAAAGGTACATGGTGGCTGAAGTGAGTTTTGTGTCTGTAAGTCACTCTACAGTAAGGAGAGGTGGCAGCAGAATCTTGCTGGTTGGAGCAAGAATGGCACCTTGAGCTTTCACTTGGCAAGGAGACTTTGATATGTGACATTTTTTCCTTGTAAAACACAGGCTGTGCACAGCTCCAGCTACCAACTCACTTAGAAAAAGGAGGCTGTGGTCGAGGCTGTGCTGTGGTTGGCAGATTTGCTTTCTCTGCTGTTCAGTAAACTGAGGGGAATTCTTTCTTTCTTTTTACTGTTTCCTCACCAGTGACTTTCCTTGCTTTGCAGGAGCATCCACCAGCAATAAATCACCTGGACTCTAGCAGTAATCCTTCTTCTACAACCTCATCCACACCATCTTCTCCAGCACCTTTCCAGTCTTCCAACCCTCCCAGTGCAACACCTCCCCCAAACCCATCTCCCATGGGCCAGAGGGATGGACGATTTAACTTCCCAGGTAAACCTGCCTCTTCCAGGAGAGCTCTGCCAAGATCAGAAAGGCCTCTGTGCCAGCAGAGGCTGCCCAAGACATCATAGGTAGATGCAGGTTTCTGAATCCATGGTTGTGTCTTAAGCAAGGTGTGAGTGTGTATCTTGCTGTCTGATAAAAGAACACGGTCTGTTCTTACAAGTTTTTAGGTGGTATCAGTGAGATACCTTTCCAGGAGACAGATTATTGAGGAATGTTGGCAACTTTCTTAGATGATTTGATCTTTCTGGTTTCTCCTTTTTTGAAAAGGACTAAAAAAAAATACTGTTCTTTCTCCTCCCTTCTCTCATGGCATTGTAAAATGCATGCTGCCTGCTCCCTTTGGTCACCAGTGGCTTTAAATCACAAGTTAATTGCTAGGACAAAACATAAAAATGAGAACTGGAATGAATGACTTTACCAGTGCCTTCCCAAAGATAACCAACAACAACACTCATTGTAAACCACTGCCATACACATGTGGTGGGGAAGAATTTACCCAACATATTTTACAGATTAAGAACCCAAATGGGCAGTCTGTACCAAAGTTGATAGAGGCAAGAATCTCTGACAAGGGCAAAGATTTACCTAGTGAGAATAAATTGAATTCCTTTGATCTGGAAATGAAGTCACGTGCTGCTCAATAGCTGCTACCTCTAGCCTTCAAAATTTTGTATCAAGCTTCTGATCTGTGAGTGAAAGTTGCTATTTTAGCCCACTCAAAAGAAGCAGAAGCAGTTTAGTACAAGGATTTTACTGCAGCTACTTGGTGTTAGGGCATTCTGCTCAAATTCACTGAAATAAAAAAAACATGCTTGCAGATGGCTCATGAGCTTCAGCTTCTCTGGGGGCACCTCTGGAAAGCTGAAGACCTGAGAGAGCATTGGAGCAGCAGCCTCACATGGGCCTGCCTTTTAGCATCCCTGGGCTCCCTAAATTGGCTTCTGCCACTTGAAGTCTGAATGTGTGTTTTCCCACCAGGCTGTTTGCTCACTGGTAACAGAGCTTTCACTTGAGAAGTGTCAGCTGTCACAGTCTGCCAAAAATGCATGTGCTGCAATTCACTCCTTCAAGCAGGCTGATAATCTACTAATCTGTTTCCCAGCAGTGAGCTGGGACTAATTCATTAAATGCATATGGGGCACTTACTGATGCCCCTCTAACCTGTTTTGTGTTTTGTTTCATGTTTTGTTTGTTTGTTTGTTTTTCTCCTGGTAATTATTTTTGCTGTTCTTTGAAAAAACAAAAAAAAAATTAAAAAGCTGCCTACTACATTCAGCATAGACAACAATTTATCTTCCCAGGTGAGTTGATGGTTTTAATTCTACTAACCAGCTTCTGCTCCCAAAAAGTGACTTGTTCGTAAACTTCTGCATGCTGCCTAAGAACAATAATACTGCTTTAAAAAAAAAGGCATCTAAAACAATTCAAACTTTCTCTTAGAATATAATTCAGGCCTCTCTCTCCTAATATGAGATAGTGATGCCATTTACGTACTAGGTTGGATTTGCATAGAAAAACTTTTCTCAGTCAACTGGTCATAAACCCTTAGAAACAGCTTGCTTGTTTCCAAAGTGAGAATTGATGATGTAGGATGCCAGCTACAGAGTATTTATTCTGAAATATGGAAGGATTTGCAACCCAAGCTGAATTTCCTGTGTACTGGTGACACGGGGCAGACGAGGTGACCAGTGTTACGCATTGCACTAAATTCAGACATTCTAGTTCTGTGAGGATTTAACTATTTCTGACTGTCCCAGGCAACCTGAAAGGTGTGTGGGCAGTTCACAGACCAGGACTGCCCTTGGGGGGCATTACAGATAAGTGGGGGAATGGGAAGAAGACTGGGCTTGGTTGGTACACAGGCATGTGTGCAGCAGGGAAGAGGAGCAGAGTTGTACATGGATAGAAGGTCAGACTGTCTGTGGCTGAGATTACTTTATAATTCCTGAATAAGAATCAAATAACCAGTATTGCAATGTTAAAGCTTCCAATCTATAAGAAATTTAGAGAGTGTAAAATGTGCATCATGAATATTTCTACTTTCCCAGAAATTCCCAGCCCTGCACATACAGCCCAGCCTGCAGAGGCAGCTGCAGACACTAAGTAAGTAGCGGTTTAAATTCTTTAATTTGCATGATGTTTCCCTGGTAATCATCAGATCCATCTGAAAGCACCCTGTTAGGACCAAAACTGAACTTGCCACCTGAGAATAATTTCTGAGGGTGATTTTAGTCAGCAAGGGTGATACTGGTGTTCCCAGTTTTATAAAGCTGAATATGGTACTTTCTGTAAGTGGGACAGTAAGAACTCCATGCCCATGGTTTTGTGTGCATTCCCAAGATCAGAAACGTCTGATGAAACAGAAGTTAGAGTTTTACAGTTAAAAGAGCGTGGCACACTTAGCTGCAAGCAAACAACTTTCTAAGGATCTGCATTCTAGGGTGTGCAGGTTTTTAGCCTGTGTTGCCAGCTCTCAGTTACTGGGTTCCAGCGGCGGGGCCGGGAGTGGCCAGGACTGGAAGCTGTGGTGGTGACACAGCCATGCCACTGCCCAATCAATTCCTGCCACTTTCATCGAAAATCACGTTGAAGTCTTGTCCCTCATTTGCTAAAGTAAGCTTAGAAAGTCCTTCTCTGGCAAGTGGAGCAGTTTTTCTGACCTGCTCTTGAGGCAGTCAGGCTCTGGGCTCTGTCTGTCTCTTCCCGCCCGCGTGGCTGGCGCCGCCGCCGCGGTTTCACCCCCCTGGGTCTGAGACCCCCTCTCACTGTCAACCTGTCTTCTCTCGCCAGTGCCGACCCCCAGCCGGACGCAGAGCGAGTGGAGTGTGAGGCAGAGGTAGGTTTTCTGGTTTGCCCTTTTGCACAGCCAGAGATGCCACGTTGGAAGTGCAGAAGCCGTGGCTCGGGAATCGGGAGCCCAGACTAGCTGTGACTGGCCTCAGCTCCACTGGACTCTGCACTGCAGAGATCTCAGCTGAAAACTCAGTTTCTGTAGCTAGGCTGAAACAATGAAATACTTGTAACAGGACTTAACTTCTTCTGCTCAGGCTAAAATGGTATTTTTCAAACTTCTGGCTTGCTCAGTTTGGCACAGCTGTTTTTATGTTAGAAGATCTGCAGGGCTGATGCTGGAGCTGCAAGGTCTAAATGCTCTGCAGACCTCAAATCTGCACGGAATGCACGTGCAGGTACTACCTGCCAGTGGTCATCACCTCCTGGCAGATCCTGCAAAGCAAAGGCTGTAAGCACGGGCTTATGTTCTGTGTAGGAGAGCCTTTCACACCTCCTCACAGGAGTCTGTGACTGTGGTGGTGCCTAAGCACATGTTCAGTTTGTACTGTGAACTCTGAGCTGGGTTTCTGTAGGGGTGAGTATATCTGCAGAGACAGAATTGATGACTTCAGAAATGTCTGGATTTTGGAAAAGGCTGTGGAATTTTGGAGCACTTCTCTCTAACAGGAGAATTTTAGTAATCTCAAAACCCCCTACATTTATTGGAAGAACAAAGGGGTTCTTGACCTTTCCTTTTAGAATGCCCTGTAGCCTTTTGCCTCACACTGAAGACCAAACCCTGAGTGATGCTGAGTGCCAGTAGTTAGTGCTGGTTTTACAAATTCTCCTCTCTATGGGGTAAAGCCTTTCTTGTCTTCCCCTGCATGAACTGACACACGGAAGGTGTTTGGGTTTTTGTAGCCTTCCGAGATGACTCTGCCCTGTGAGGAGTATTTCTAGAGCTGCAGTCATACACAAAGAGCCGAGCCCCTGGAGTTCTCTCAGAGCAGCCTTTGCCGCATCTGCCCCTCAGGTGGGACCCTCACCATGTTTCCCTTCTCTTTTTGTGAACAGCTGGAAGAACCAGAGACTAATAAATCAGAACCTGAAGATGATGAGGATGAGGTGGAGGATTTGCCCAACAGGCGGCCGCACTTGCAAGGGATGATTTACCGCAAGCCCAGCCAGACCAGCGTCTACCTGCAGGAGTGGGACATTCCCTTTGAACAGATTGAACTGGGAGACCCTATTGGCCAAGGACGATGGGGGAAGGTTTACAAGGGAAAGTGGCACGGGGAGGTGGCCATCAGGCTCCTGGAGATCGACGGGAACAATCAGGATCACCTCAAGCTCTTTAAAAAGGAGGTGATGAACTACAGGCAGACCCGGCATGAGAACGTGGTACTTTTCATGGGAGCATGCATGAACCCTCCTCATTTAGCAATCATTACCAGGTGAGGACAGTGGTATTTTTTAATATATTCATATTATATAAATAGATAATATTTATTTTATACATACAAAAATAAACCTCTCACTGCAGTCAGGAGGAGGCAGGCATAAATGCAGTCTGTGTAGCTGGGGGTTTGGGGTACTAGGGTTTTCTCCTTTTAGGGAACATGAATTATTTTTTGGCAGTTTTAGTTTTATTTTTGAATTCTTAAATAATAAAATTCAAAAAGCAGGAGGAAAAAAAAAATTCTGGAACAGGCTGTTCCTCTGCCATCTACTTCCAGATGGTTCCAGTTCAGCAAAGTGACAATAAACCCATGTGTGAGGCTGATCATGTAACAGTTCTCTCTTCCTTTTTATTCCTCTTAGGGACACTTGCTGACTAGGCAAAAACGTTACTGTTAACTCCTCTCTTCTGTTTTCAGTCTTTAATTGAGACGAGGATCACTTAGGCCTAAGCAGGAGCTTTTTGGGATGTTCATATGCAGGCTGAATGTAAGTAAGGGCAAGGACGTGCCGTTATCACAGCCTGGCAAGGAGGTGCTTGGGCATTTCTAATTGCCAGTTCCAAGAGGAGTTTCCTGCTCAAACGACCAGTAGCACCAGCAGCAGAAGCTGGTTCTCAGAATTTGAAAATCTGACTTCAGATGTCGGAGCAGTGCAGCAACAATGGGGGCTCTGAAGAAACACAGAAGTATTTGTTGTGTGCCCATGAGCACGCTGTAACAATAAATCCCCTGTGCTTGTGCACACCCACACAAATGTAAATCAGTTGGGTCCTTAAAGTTCTACGAAGTGGCACTTCTCAGCTGTGGGAGAGGGCCAGGGTTCTGCCAACATGATAAGAAAACCAAATGAACATCCACTTTTACATTTCAATTTCCCTCCAATATTTGAAAGACTTTTATAAGGACTGTTGTTCCTCTTTTCTGTAGCTTCTGCAAAGGAAGAACGCTTCACTCCTTTGTAAGGGACCCCAAGATATCCCTGGATATTAACAAGACCAGGCAGATAGCACAGGAGATCATTAAGGTAAGGGCGCGTGGAGCTAACGAGACACCCAGGTCCTGGGCAGTGCCTCAGCAGGAGCTCAGGGGCTGCAGAGGCTCCCTAAGTGTCAGTGGCCCAACGGGGGGGCTGCAGCAGGAGATCCTCAGAGCTGGCTGGAACAGTGCTCATTTGGTGGGCAGTAAGCTAGGGGGCTGTAAGGAGACCTGGAGACCTCTCGCTTGTCAGGGAGGGGCTGGGGAGGGAGAATTCAGATAAAGGGCACAAGGAAGGAAGGTGTGCAGGGCAGGTGTCCTCCCCCTCCTGCCTCTTCAGTACTACCTGCAGCTAAGTGAATGCTTGCTGAGTAGACCCCACTTTCTGCCAGGTTTGCACACTGTTTCTGTGCTTGCTTTCAATACGTCTCAACTGAAGAAGCTTTTCTAGAACTGCTGTTTTCTGGCAGAAATATCCTGTGAACTTAGCAAGCAAACTTGTGTCAGTTGTTCATTGTTCTGACACAGACTTCTTCAGAATTGAGAGTTCCACAGCCACATAATGCTTCAACTAAGAGTATCCCCTGTGCAGAGGGTGAAGAGCAGCTCCAAGGCTGAGCAGTGAACTAAGGTCTGCTCCCTGCAGACTCCCCTTGTGCCCTTCCTGCAGAAGCCCCACAGCTGCTGTGTCCCCACTTACAGTTAATCATTTATGCTGGATAACGAGAGCAAAGCCCTATGGGAAAGCAAAGCATGCCCAGAGTTAGAGGTTTGTAAGTAACAAAAAAATCCCATGTACATCTCTGCATGTGTTTCCCAGGGCATGGGGTATCTTCACGCAAAGGGGATTGTACATAAGGACCTGAAATCCAAGAATGTTTTCTATGACAATGGGAAAGTTGTGATCACTGACTTTGGATTATTTGGAATTTCGGGTGTGGTTCAGGAAGGAAGGTAAGTGGAGGTTTCAGTGTTTGATCCACTTATAGGATGACCAAGTAGGGGAATGTTTTGGTGCATTACACAGCACAGGTGAGGAATGTTGCTTTAGTACACACACAGTTTTGGAATATGCACTATTTCTTTGGTTTCTTTTTTTTTTAAGCAGAATTCTTTCTACAGTTCCTGTAGCACATTGTTAGGAAGTTATGTATGGACTAAGGCTCAGAACACAGAAGAAACTAAACTTTAAGTCCAAGAATGAGCTGGGGAGTCAGGCTAAACACATGCATATGTTTTAATATGTCGAGAAAATGATAAAGGAAATATCAGCTAAACATTTGACTAAATAAAGTCAAGGCATTAGGGGAAGCCCAGATGTGGTCCACAGGCTGCTTCTTGGTTGAAGCAGTCGTGTTTCAGTACTGCCTCTTTCTTTTGAACTCAGGAGGGAGAATGAACTGAAGCTGCCTCATGACTGGTTATGCTACCTGGCCCCTGAGATTGTTCGTGAGATGGCCCCTGGGAAAGATGAAGACAAGCTGCCTTTCTCCAAAGCTGCAGATATCTATGCCTTTGGGTAAGAGAGGAACACCTGAGAGTATCACAGGAGCTTGATAATTGAGATTTGTTACAGACCTGAGCTTTGTGGGTCAGTGACCCCTCCTCACAGACTCAGGATTCTAGCTGGGATGCATTTTTCTCACCCACTGCAAAAATCGGGGGCAGGAGGTGCGTGGGCTGGGAGGGATTTGCTGCACAGCCTCACAGACCTTCCAGAGCTTATCTGAAGGGATTGGAACAGTGTCAGGGTTTGCATCTTTCTCTTAAGAGCACGTAAAGGCTCAGTTTGTCTGTTGATGTTGGCAGGACTGTGTGGTATGAGCTCCAAGCAAGAGAATGGCCTTTCAAGAACCAGCCTGCAGAGGCACTCATCTGGCAGATTGGAAGTGGCGAAGGAGTGAAACAAGTCCTTGCAACTGTTAGTTTGGGGAAGGAGGTCAACGTAAGTACCTCAGTTGTAGGAAATCTTCCATATAGCTATTTATCAGGAAAAGAGGAAGCTGCTTAAAGAAAGGGATTTCTTTTACTC
This sequence comes from Merops nubicus, assembly GCF_000691845.1. Taxonomy (NCBI): domain Eukaryota; kingdom Metazoa; phylum Chordata; class Aves; order Coraciiformes; family Meropidae; genus Merops; species Merops nubicus. The sequence continues at coordinate 55,637 of NW_008610255.1, forward strand.
ATATTACAACTCTAAAGATAAAGAGCAGGAGAGAGAACAGATCAGCATGGGGCACCAGCTCAGGGACTCGAGGCTGTGCCCATAGCTGTCGCAGGGGAGTGGACATCCAGGGGTGCACAGGATGCTGCTGGGCTGCAGGAGTGCCCAAGACCTCTGTTAAACAGGATCCCTGGCTGGGCTCGGGCAGCGTGCTGTCTGTCACTTGGTCTGCACAGCTGACCTGTGAGCTAAGTGGAGATAATGAGCCACAAACACCCTTTGCAGGAAATTCTCTCAGCGTGCTGGTCATTTGATCTCGGTGAGAGACCCAGCTTCACTGTCCTCATGGATATGCTTGAAAAACTGCCAAAACTGAATCGTCGGCTCTCGCACCCAGGGCATTTCTGGAAGTCTGCTGAGTGAGTATTTGCTCCTGTTAAGAACATTTATGTCACTTAGAATGTGCTAACTGATTGCTTCTGTGCTTTATTTTGCCTCCCTGGCGGCTGTCCAGCCTCTGATGGGACAGTAACCACGTGCTGTTCTGCTTTTCTGGGTGCTAGGAAATGATGCAATTAAGCTTGTGTGCTTCAGACAGTCAGCTTCCTGCTTTAAGAGATCCACCTCCCTCCAGGAGATGAGTTACCCACTTTGTGTTTGGTTCCTGAGAGTATCTACCACCAGAATTGGAAAGGGCCCACACTAACCCCAAGGTGATTAGAATTTCCCTCATAATGGTACTGACTGTAAAAGGGAAGGTCCAAAGAATGTGCCACCACTTCCCTTTGAAATGGAACTGTCAGATTTTAGAAGAGTCTCAGTCCATAGCCTTCATGTGGGAGCGTATGGGACAAACATCCCCACACACACACTCCACTTTGCAGAAGAGTGTCCAGTTTGCACAGCCAGATAAAGAAATGCAGCCCTGGTCCAGACTGGGAAAAAATTACTTCTGGGGAAAAGCCAAAGTAGGTGGCAATCACACCTCAAGGGATTTAGAAATGCTGAAAATGCAGCAACCTGACAGCTAGGACTGAATGTTTGGACTAATCTCTGAGTTAGAGTTACGTCGAGGTCTGGACCAAGGAAAGGTGAATCATGAGAAGCCACCATAAATCCTTGTCAGATCGTAATACTTTCAAAGTTAGTTTCTGTGTTGCAGCTGGGGAAGAAAGGTCTCCTATGGTCAAGCAGCTGTCACCTGTCAGAACTGGAAGAGGTCCCTCAACCCCTCTGACTGCACGTCCCACAATACCTGTTACTACAGACCAGAGCAGAGTGTAAAACTCACTGCAGTTCAGGCTGGATGAGCGTAGAGCCACAAGGCCCAAAACCTTCAGCCTCCCCTCTCACAAATCAGCTGCCACTCAGAGGACGGTTCCCACTTCCACTTCTAGGGGAAGCAAAGCAGGTACAACTCCTGGAGCCAAGCAGCAGAACCCCCACCCCGAGCAGTTCTGTGTCCGACACCCCCGCTGCCACCCCGCGTAGCTCCCCCGGGCTCCAGTGCCCAGGCTGGGCCCAGCCCCGGGGCAGGACAGGCCAGGAGGCCTCAGGAACACCCCGAGGGTTTGTTAGGCAGAGGTCACATCTTGGTGACCTCAGCGTTTGTAAATTCTGGGGGCGATCAGATGTGTTTGTGACCAGTGCCCATCTACCACGTACTTTGCTCAGCATTTATTTTAATCTCCTAAACCTCTAGTATTTACTTTCTCTTTTTTCTCTCTTTATGGATATATTTTTTCTATCCCTTTCTCTCCCATAACCCTTCATAACCTTTGTGCAATACCTTCTAACTAACTGAAGCTCCTGTTTGCTCATATACGCTTGGACTCGATGATCTTAAAGGTCTTTTCCAACCTAACTGATTCTTTAATTCTGTGGTGACTGTCGTGGCGTTTTGTGCTTTGGTGGGTGTGGCTTGTTTGGGATTTTGGTTGAAAATGTCACCATCTGGCCTCTTGTGCAATTTCCCTAACATTTGTACTGGGTCCCTGACACACTGTGATCTCTAACAACCTGAACACATGGGACAGTCCTCCCGGGCCGTGCCTCACCCTGGCACAGAAGGACGCTGGTACCAGCGAAGCCCGAATGCTCACTGGTCAGCAGAGCTGTCTGGGATCTTCTCCTTGCACTGGGTGGGGATCTCTGTGTGTACAGCAATGGGCTGAGGCTGCCTTGCATCTTTGCCCCCTCAGAGGCTGCCCTGCCTGCTGTGACAGGAGGTGTCCTGCCCCCGAGCACTCCCGGCTCCAGCAGCACTGTCACAGCCACACTGCAGCCCTTGGGATGTCAGCTGCCTGGTTTTTAAAATAAAACATTAAAGGCAAACCAAGAAAATCTAAGCTAAAAAAGGGACCTGCATGTAACTGCTGCTTCTTACCATGACCTTATGACTTCAGTCGTAACTTGATAGTTTTTTCCTCCTCTGTCCTCAAGCTTCCCACACCCCATTGCCCAGCAGAGCTGGCGTTGGCCATGGCTGTACCCAGCTACCTCCATCACATGCTTCCCCTTCACCCGTCCCTGCAAGTCATCCAGCTGCACTTGTGACATTTCCTCATGTTTTGTAAAATTAATCCTCCCTCACCTCAAAGGCAGATTGGGTATTTAAGTCACGTTACATTTTGAAGACAGCAATCCTTTTGCCAGATCTGTGACGGAGCAGTGGCCTTTGGCAGCAGCTTTCCTTTCTCCAGAGACACACTGCACCCGCACGCTGTGGTTCTGTGTCAGCTCCTCCATGCCCTCACTTCCCTACACAGTAAGATCCACTTGTGTTGGGTCTGCTGGGACATCTTTTCACCCACGGGTCACCCAACACCCCAGAGCAGAGCAGGGGCCCATGCAGACACCCGCTGGCCTCTGCCCTTGCCTGGGAAGCAGACCTGGAGCAGTGGACTGAGCTTCCCAGCCGGGCTGCCAGCCCCAGGGCGATGCCAGCTGCTGCCTTGGGGTTAGTGTGTGCAGGGAGCTGCTCCTGAGCAGCCCGTGGAACTGCAGAACAATGCCTGTGCAGTAGCCACCCTCATTCTTTTTGTCTGGGTAGGCAGACTGACACCCCCACCAGTGGTTCATGCCCATCTGCAGACATTACAACTTTTTCTGTGCTCACAGCATTTAGCAGGGAGAAGCACCTCAGGTGTCAGTGTGAGCTCCTGGCACTGAGAGCTGGATCCGTGCGTGCTGACAGGAAGGCACGGGCGGGTCCACTGTTGCCTGTGCCCTGCAGGCTGCCTCCCATCCCAGTCCCACCCAGGAGGCTCCCTGCCCGTGCCAGCCACAGACCCCTCACACTCAAAACCCTCTGTGGACACATGCACGTCCCTCCCGACGGGTCCTTGGGGAAGCACTGCACTAACCCCATGCTTTGTTCTGGTGTAACCTTTATAATATGTAGTTCTCAAGGGCTTGCTTTTAATAACTGAAAACTAACTCTCATGGTGTCTTTTTCCCTTCCCTCCCACGTTTCTTTGTAGGTTGTAGCTACTGGTGCAATAACGGGCTCCACCTTGCATGCGTCCATGTGTTGTATCCTAACCGGCAACTTGGACAATCACCTTCTATTTAAAAAAAGCAAAAACAAACCACGAAATTAACCCATGGACATAATCAACACTTTATCCGAATTCTCCTTTTCTGCCTTTTTTCCGCTTGGTGTGGGCTGTTAGCTTGAATAACAACTCCTGTCTGCAAGAAGCTCCTGTCTAACAGCGTGGCCACCTTTCAGTCCTGAAGCGTCTCGTCGGGCTGTGCCTTGCTCCGGGAGAGGCTCTGGGATCTGCTCTGACAGGTGCCAGCATGGCCAGTGCTGGGGTCCTGCCTGGGACTGCTGTGACTGGTGCACGTCCTGCAGGTCTCCCCAGGCAGAGGGGTGCAGGTTCCTAGCTGTGGTCGAGGCAAGCAGCCTGTTGTCCTCCACTCACCCTGCAGACCAACAGGGCTCCAGGGCCAGAGCCAGCACTGAAGCCAGGGTCAGTCTGGTCAGGGGCTGGATGAAGTTGGTGCAGTTCTTGATGGAAAGAGGATGGGCCTGGCTCTGCTTGGAGCAGATTGCAGGGGGACCAGGCCACAGACAGTGTCTAGAACTGGGTCAGCCACAATGCTGTGTAATAGAGGAGGAAAACAAGAGCACCCTTCAGTTCCTCCCCCCTGCAAATCTCCTGCTGTGAATTTCATCACTTGCTTCTGTTTACATCCTCTGTTCAGCAAGGACAACTTAACGCTGGGGGCTTTGCAGAACCGTAGGTAACACAGAAACATGTGCCTTTTTGGAAAAGGTCTTTTTTCATTCTTTAGCGATTCATAATTTTGAAAAAACATCTTGTTCCAGAGGAGAGAGGAGAGGGACAGAGGAGAATGTGCACCAGGAACCAGGGAGGTTCCTACTGCCTTCAGTGAGGACAAATACCCCCACGCAGTCACTGTCCCCCAAGGTCTCCTGTGAGAGCTCACACGCCCACGCCTGCTCTGCAGTGGGGGCAGGAGAGTGTTTGGAAGTGGAGATGTTTTGAAGGAAGAAATATCTTCATGCCCTTGCTGGAGTCTATAAAGGGGCACAAATGGCTTTGGGTTTGTTCTACTGGGTGTTTCCAAGTGGTGTCCAATCTTGTCAAAATGGCCCTTTCTCTTTAAAAGAAAATTCTGTAAGTCAGTTTTTCCTTCCCTTCTGCTGCAAGAAAACAGAGTGCCCCTTGAAGACAAGTGTTGGGCTCCTACCCACCTTAGGGACTTGTGGAACACCTCCCGTTTCTCCAAATTGAGGCAAATTTGTGCTGTTCCCACTGATGAGGTTACCATGAGTAAGTTCATGCATTTACTGCTTCATTAGGCCTCTTTTCTGGGTGCTCTGAAGTTGTAGATCAGGATCTAACTCATTTTAGTTTCTGTCATTGGACTGTAGCTTTGTAAGAAAAGTTAAATAACTCTTTATCCCTCCCCACTCTTTTCAGCATTAACAGTAGCAAAGTTGTCCTGCGCTTTGAAAGATTTGGCTTGGGAATCCTGGAACCAAGTAATCCAAAGCTGTAGCGTGGTGTGTGACTGTTTGGGGTCTGCCTGCTCACACCCAGCGCCAGCGACCGCCGCCGCCAGCCCACGGCCCGCTGTTGTTCGTAAAGGCCCCGTTCTGCCTGAGCACCAGCAGTTATTTAAACAATGTTTACATGATACTTTAGTGTGAACTATATTTTTTTAAACGTAAGAAATGGTGAATCAAGTTTAACTACAGCCATTCTCAAATAGCACTGAAAAAAGAAGAACTATTTCTGGTTCCTTCTTGCGCCTGTGGTGACCAGGAGCTCTCTCCTGCCGTCGAAGGGGCTCGGGGTGGCGATGCCTCCAGCACAAGGGGCTGGTGTTCCAGACTGCAGTTTTCTGTCGCTGAGGTGAAAATCGACCTGTGGCGTTGTGATGAGCCCAAACCAAGCCCTGAGCGCTGAGGTTTTGTTTCTGCAGGGTTGGTCCAAGCTCTGGGTTACCTTAAGTTACGCTGGTACAGATCTGCTGATCAGGTGGTTGTGTGTCCGTGAGAGACAAGCTCTCTTCTGCACAGAACTCACAACGAAAGCTGCTGCCTCTCCCCCAGTCCTGTAGGAAGGTTAAGCCTTGCTGGCCTTAAAAACCCAAACCCATGACATGTCACAGCTCCGAGCACAGGGGCCAAATACTCCTCTTGAAGTTCTAGGCACAAATTCTAGTCCCCTAAACTGGCAGCATTTGTGGAAATAAAACACTGACCAACCAGACTCAGCACTGGCTGCCCCAATCACCATTTCAGTTGTAGAAGAAAAGACATTTTCCAGAGCTGCAGGGAAAGGCAAGAGAAGGGAGAAATCTATCCCTAAATAATGCATTAAATAAGGTTTTGATGCACAGAGCTTGTTAAGAGACTTGTTCTGTGTGTGTGTGTCCCCTGTGTTGCTGGCTTCTGTCGCTGGCCACGTTTCAGTTTGCAAGCTCTCTGTTTTAAAGACTTTAGGACTAAAGCAGTTGTTTTTGGGGAAAACTAAGAATGATAGAAATCTTGCAACCAGGAACTCTGGTTATATCTTGGCTTAGGGGTCCTGACTCAAGCCAACAGCTCAGACTTACTCCAGAGGTTAATTTTCATTCGGTCCCTGCCAGTCCAGCCTGTGGTGCCCAGGCTGTGGCGGGTGCCTCTGACTGCTGTGGTGACGGTGCCCGGCGCCTCGTCCCGCCCGCAGTGGAGCACTGCCCTGTCTGCTCGTGCCCCCCGGTGACAGTGCCAGCCAGGGCAGTGCAGAGCCCTCGCCACACAACGACCACACAGATCCTGCCTGGCCTCACAGCGCTTCCTTTCGTTGCAATTGTTCATTTGGACTCCCTGGAGTCACCAAATTCCGTGTCTCCAGCAGCACTAGTATGCTACAAGCTCCCACACACCTTCCCCCGTCACCACAAGGGCCTGATGTGAGGGTCGCGGGGAGAGGAGCCCCCAGGCCCCCGTGGGGCGAGCACAGGGACCAGCACTCGGTTTGGCCACATGCAGGTGTGTGACTGCTGCAGGAAATTCAGTCGAAATTCCCCGAGTTCTGTGGAGCAGAGAGCTTCAGTGCTCCTGTGCACGGGTCAGTTGGAGTCTCCTGACACTGTTTTGCTAGTGTGATTTTTAAATGTGTCAGATACAAAAGCAGCTGGTTTGGTGGTAGCCAAGCGTGACGTTGCGGTACTCTTGACCACCCCCCACCCCTCCCATAAAGCAAATAAATCCCCTCCAACTATGCCCTGTATTCAACTTGCACCACTTGGTTCTCTTCAAGACTCGCTACTGTTTGTTCTCTCACGGTAATTTTGTGCGTCAGCAGTTTAAGCAGAAGTTGCTTTCCCAGCAAGCACCGTTTGGTATTGCACAGGAGGAAGGCAGGGCAGGGAGAGGCCACGGGCTGCTCACCTCTGTGTGTGCCCAGCTGGGGCCTGGAGCTGCCCCGGGAGGGTGCCAGCTGCCCAGCCAGACCCTGCCCCTCACCTCTCCATCAGCACAGCTGCGCTGGCAAGGCGAGCTGTCCTCAGTATTTTCTAGTAAGGTGGCTGGCTAGGAGGAGCACAGCCAGCACCGGGTGACCAGCCAGGTTAAAACAAAGTCATTGAAAACCCAACTAAACCCAGTCATTGTTTGTCCTTCCTGCGGCTGCCCTCACGTGTAATTCGGACACCGGCTGCGAAGACTTTCCAGACTCGTTCCCTGCTGGGAACGCTGCCCAGGGGCCCCCATCCTGGGCACAGGAGGGGGTTCCAAACCTCCCTTTAATCACAAGATTTTGGATTCTAATTCCACCTGACCTGTTTTGTGTTCAACACCCACAAATTGCTCCTGGAAGCACACCCGAGTCCCCTGGGGCCAGTGTACAGAGAGGAGCCGGGTGCCTCGGGG
>NW_008610256.1:0-344 GCF_000691845.1 Merops nubicus
TTTAAGATACTTTTCAGTGTCTCCAAATGTATTAAATCTGGCAAAAATAAATCACAAACTTTATTTCTAGTCCAAGCAACTTCCTTATGTTTCCCGATTTGTTTATATGTCTTTATTAGCTTTATCTTGACATAGTTTAGGGTCCCTATTATTCTGATTTAAAAACAATTTTAGAATTTCAGTTCTCTGATAGAAAAATTCTCCTAACCCTGAGTCATATAACCTTGCAAGATTACTTTAATGCACTTGTAAAATTAGTCATACCCCTATCATTTTCAGTTTCTTATGCCCAGATTAGGATAGGGATTCAGAAATCTAGCAAGCGATGACAGAAAATAGGAGTA
>NW_008610256.1:418-1049 GCF_000691845.1 Merops nubicus
TACCTGGATGATATTTTGCGTATATTCCAATAATTAGGGGGAAAAAAAAAAAAAAAAAACACCTCTGCTTGAAAAATGATTCCAGACTAATGTATCTTAAACATATTCAGTTCATTTTAAGTGACTAGACAGACGAATATGGTGTTATAAATAAGGTTTAGTTATTTCTGTAAGTGTGTGTAAAAGGATATATTTTTATAAATTAAATAAATAATTTTTTGCAAATGACTTAATTGAAAATTTTCATCTTGAATGGGAGACTTCAGGCAATTTGAAGGTAAAGAAACACTAATTATATTTAATATAGTAACCTGCCTCCTAAGGAAAGTAATGGGACTAATAGGCAAGGAGGGGGTTACCTAGATGAATCATTTTTCTGAAAACAATAGTAAGAAATAGAGGCTGTTGAAGACAGTATCTGACAGCAATAAAGCTACATGTGGACAAAAGACCATTCCAATTTAGTTTTTCCAAAACCAATTTTATTGGTTTCTTCATGTGGTGAAGGGAAAAAAAAAAAAAAGAACAAACGAAAAAAATGCAACCACTCCACACTGACATATGGCCTAAATACAAGCTCGGTAATTAACATTAGTTTTCTCTGCTCTTCAGGGAATGAGGCAGGGGAGAG
>NW_008610256.1:1086-19937 GCF_000691845.1 Merops nubicus
ACTACTCCAAAACAATGGTTGCTAAGAAAAAAAAAAAAGCCAGTGGATCTCTCTGTTCTTGAGCAGGTATCCAAGAACTGCAAAATAGTAAACAGCTTTTATTCACAAAAACAGAAAACAGAGGTGTAGACAACTACAGATCTCTGACTGAACTCAGATCTAGGCACAGTCTTACAACACTTTTTTAAGGAGATAATAATCAAGGACATGGCAAAAAATGGAAAATGGTATAAAATACAACACTATTTTCATCAAATATTAGACTTTGCAATGTCAAACTGACCTAATATAACCTTTTTGATAACATAATTCACTTCTTAATCAAGAGAAATGCAGTAGATGTTAACTGGATAGATTTAAGCAAATAATTTCATTCAGTGCCTTAGGAGATTTCATCCTGCAGGTAAAAAATGCAGGAATTAGTGCAAACCCAGTGGGATGGTGCTTTGAGTGTACTTGGCAAAGTGCTGGCAGCTGGGGCTGTAGCAGTGATCTCTGTGAGGCGAGGCTGGAGCTTTCCCTTGACAGGTACATCCAGTCCCAGCCAGTTCCAACCAATTCACCTGGCCTCAACAGACCTACTGCAGGACATATTTGAGCCTTCAGCTAAGCTGATGATAGTTGTGAAAAAAACATATTTAAAAATGATAAAAACACTGCACAACTACTGTGAGAGAGAGAGAGGAGTGAGGAAAGTGAAAAATAGGAAAAGAGCTCTTCCAGGCATTTGAGCAAGGATTCCTCTGCAGCGCATGGAGAAGACCATGGTGTAGCTAACAGGGATTCTCAGCCTCTCCTTCACCATGGGCCCCCTTTAAATGCCTTTCTTGGCTGTGGACCACAAAGTCTTAATACAAGATTTAAATCACTAGACTGCATCAAACATTTATTTCCATTTTCTCATGAAGGGTCTTCAAATTTGGAGAGAAAGGGAACTGCACTTTCAAAGCACCATCTGTGGACTTGTCTTCCTCTGCAGTCCAGATCAATTGTTTCTTGGCTGGACATTCCCCACCCCTGCTTTACACCTTCATGGACCCTCTGTGGTGACATCATGACACACCCAGGGGTCTACAGTCCAGAGGCTGAGAACCACTGATAGCAGGTTGTCCTCCTGCATCCCACGGAGGACCATAGTAGGGCAGATATCCACCATGCGGCCTGTGGAGGGACACATGCTGCAGGAGATGGACATGCCCTGAGGGAAGCCACAGCCTGTGGAGAGTTCACACTAGAGTAGTGGTAGGATGCATGGATGGTCGAGGACTCATGCTGGAGCAGGCAAAAAGTATAAGGACGAAGAGGCAGCAGAGAAGAGCTGTTCAGGACTCTATTCCTCTTTCCCCTGTGCCTCTCAGCAGGGGAGGTAAACAATGGAAAATGAGGATATAAAGTTTGAAAAGAAGGGAGAGAAGTGCAGGAGAAGTGTTTTAGTCTCGTTGTTTTGCTGGTTTGTTTGTTCCTTTATTTCCTTACCATCCTTCTTTATTTTGAATTGGGAGTAAATTAAATTAATATCTCCAAGTTGAGTCTGTTTTGCTGGTGATGGTAATTGGTGAGCGAACTCCCTCTCTTTGTGTCCCATAAGGTTTTCTATCTTATTTTTTCCTCTTTCCTGTTGAGAAGGTGGAATGAGAGATCAGCTGGTGGGAGTCTGGCATCCAGCCAAGGTCAGTCCATGACAGATAATTAATAAATTGGCTACATGCAGTGAGTAATGTTGAAAGAGCCGTTATTACAGAAATGCAGGGTTGGGGGGATTGGGGGGAAGGCAAGAGGGGGAAGGGAGCAACTTCCCACCCACCATTTTCAGTAGTTATTTCTTTGTTATATGTATCTATGACATTTGTAGATGATGAAGCCAGAAGATATAGCCTGTTGAAGAGATGGCTCAAATTTAGTGGTCCTGCAGCCTAGTGTAATGGAATACGAATGACATGTAGATACAGTTGCATTCTTAGAGACCAATGACAAGGCTTTCACCTTTTGGTTCTGTTACCTGGTTTTCTGCTTTTTCTTTCTCGTCTCTCTGTGTGCACCTTTTTTTCTCCATGAATAATTTCCTTCTCCCTTATTCTACATGTCAGAAAGATTCAAGCACTTTGTTGGAAAATCAAGTTTTCATCACTGAACAGAAAATCTAGAATTCTATCTGAGTTGTCCTAATAGCTGTTGCTATGGTGACATGCAGGTTGCAACAGTGGCTCTGATTCTCTCTCATGATTTCTAGCTCCATAATAAAGGAGTTGTTATATCTGTGAATGGTTGCTGATGAGCTTACTTTAGGGAAACACTGTGAGGCCTTAAGCACTTCCTTTTCTTCTGCCCATTTGTATGGATAGGTTATGACAGTCCCCAGGTTCAAGCTGCAAATCAAGGCACGAGGCAGAGGCACTTACTAATTGGCTGCAGTATAATCATGGAAAAAAGAATGCTCCAGAGTAAGTGTAAGCAGTCTCCAAATATTTTACTTCCAAGCTAACTCTGTGCTGTTTGCCTTACACTGAAGTTCTACCTTCTAAACAGTGGTGAATTCTACACTTCCCAGCCTGGCATTGCACATAAGAAAATGCAACTAATCTCTCTGGTATTCAAGACAACATAATAAGAGACCAGATGAGTATGTAAAACTTCAAAGTGGTTACTGTATCATTCTATACTAGAACTACAACAAACCACAGTAAAGAACAGCCTTTTCTATCCTTTACCATCAACATCCTATTGTCTACCCACACACTTTCAAATCAAGCAACAGACAAGGAAACTTCAGTGTTGGTTTGCAATAAATCCATAGCTCAAATGTGACAGCCTAATAATACTATAGTACAGGAAAGCAGTTCAATTACTGTACAAACAATAGGTCTTTCATCCATGCTAATGAGTGCAGGCCTGAGTTATTCTTGGACCAAAAAAGAAGATAACAAATTTATTTTTGAATAACATGTTTATCCTGCTTAGGAATCACATGAGTAAAAGCAAGTTGTTAATGTTGCATTTTAGTAATGTTTCCAGCCTCATCTAAAACACAGAATCATAGAATTGTTTAGGTTGGAAAAGACCTTTAACATCATTGACCCCAGCTGTTAACCCAGCACTGTCATGTTCACTACTAAACCACGTCATTAAGCACCACATCTCCACACCTTTTAAATACTTCCAGGGATCCGGACTCAAACAATCACACATGTTAAGTGCCAGTTTATTACTTCTGTCAGCCCATCTTTCTCTGGAACAGCCAGTAATTAGAACAACACATGTCATCAAGTATCTTCCCCAGCTAGCCATTACTTAAATACTGAAGGGGAAACATACTCTAAACCAGAACATAAGAAAGATAAAAACTCAACCTGTATCATATGGAGGTTCAGTACCAATGATAAGAGAAAAATTAAAGAGCTGTCAAGACTTAAAACAGGAGATGAATTTGTGTACTATTTGGGAGAAACAAGAGCATGTCTCAGAAACAGAACAAAGATGACAAATAATAGAATAAAGAACATCAGAAAGTTCAGTTACATCTGCACAAGTCATGTGTCAGCATTGTGTAGTTGTAATGGAGCTGAACTAACCAAGATTCCTTATGCCATGGCTAAAACTTGCTCATTTTTTTAACAAAGATAACAGCCAAGAAACAAAGTTCAGTGGAAACAGAATTAGTTTTAACTGTAGTACTGCACAGCTCTATGTATTATATAATCTGCCAGGTATGAAGAGTTTAGGAGTGAGCACCTTCTTCTCTTCTTCTCCCATAAAAAGAATAATGTAAGTCAACATAACCTATTGTTATTCTCTCTGTTATTAACACTGTTTATTCTTGCTATTTATATTAACACTGTTATTCTCTCTGCCCAGTTATACTGCCAGAGACCCCAGGTAACAGCATCTGATTCTTTATGAACTTTTCCAGAATCATTCTGATTTCCATCCATATCATTGGATATATCTCAGTTCCCTCTGTTAAGCATTGCCAATAAATTAGGTAAAAATACTCTTTGCCACCTCCTTATCATTCATAAAAATATTGACAAGTTTAAGCCCAAGGACCCTGCAGAATTCAGGTTAATAAATATTTCACTTTTAAGAAAAGGCTGCTAATAGCTACTCTCTAATATGTTTTCTGAGTGGGTTTTTAGTCGTTTAATATTGTCACCTCCAGCAGCCTTTGGAGATTGTCATGAGGCAACATCAAAAATCTAAAGTCAAGATACAGAACATCTCTGTAGATACAACTTGCTACAAGTTACATATTCCTGGTGCTTCTGGTGCTTCTATATCTAGCAAATAAAGATAGTTTAGGGCTTTTTTTTTTTTTTCTTTGAAGCTGAAACATCTGATCTATAATTCATTATGCTCTTTTTCTTCTTCTTAAAATAGATATTAACATTTGCTATTTTCTGGATCTTTTGTTCTTAATCTTAGAGGTCCTCCATGTTGTTTACAAAGGGAGCAGCATTTAAGATAAATTTTCCAAATCAACTGAACAGGATGAACTTCATCTTGGATTTTAAAGAATGGGCTGAAGACATTTGAGTACTCTTTAAACTGTGTTTCCATAGTCAAAACTAAAATCTTATTCATGCTTTGTTAGTATGAGTTATGATAGTCTGATTAGCTGACTTTTTCAGTGAAGATGAATACAAACAGAAATTGGCATTGTGCACTTCAGCTTTCACTCAATCATTTTCTGATATTCTTTTCATTCTTCTGGTTAGTTAAATGGTATTGCCTTTGGTCTTTCCCATACTATTAATGTATTTATAAAACAAATAATTGGATTTTTTGTGCCTCATCATGTAATTCTGTAATAGTGTATTTCATTATGTAATGAAATAAAAGATTTCTTGCATGTCTTTGTGCATCTTGGCTTTTCTGATTTTGCTCCTGTATTCTTATGTCATCTTTCTTTATGCATCTTTAGTAACCAAACCTGTTTTCCTGTATGGGATTTATGTGTTTAAGGTAACTGAGTATGAGCAAGGTAAAAGAGTTCATGAGTTAGTCATATTGACCTCCTATCACACTGACTTGGCTTTTTCCAGCTTTGGTGTTACTCATACTTCTACCCTTCTTTACAGGATAGTACATTTCCTTTGTTACTCAGACTAGTTCTCCTAAATCTTTTGTACTGATTCTCTGACTTCATTGAAGTCTTTCTTTCAAAAATTCATAATCTTACTGTAAAATTTTATTTCTTTCAGTACTCACTCTTAAGTAATTACTTTCCTTTTAAAAGTCTCAGAATTTATTTGAATCAAATCTAAAAGAACCCCCTATCACTCTCTTCATACATAATTTGATTTCTCCAACTTAAGTACTAAGTCTTCAGCACTCTAAATATATTTGGGACATTGCAAGCCCTGATGCTATCCCTTTGCAGTTACAGACTATGAGAAAGTCACAGAGTTCTGATTTATTTTGTCCATTTCAAAATGTCTCTGTCCACCATGGCAATTCATATTAAATTTCATCACTTCATTATTTAACAAAATCATTATTTGGCTCTACTGTTGCCAGAGGTCCTTCAATTAATACATAGACACAGTTGTTAACTGACCTGGTACTCTTCACTTTCTCTCTTCTTTTTTCCTGTTGTGAATAACTTTTTTTCTGCTGATTTTAGGCCTTATTGCAGGTGTGGTTTACCCTTCTTGTGTTCTTTTATCACTGCCCTCAATTGATCATGTTTCAGGCTGTACTCAACAAACTAGGAAGTTGTTGTACAAAACCACTTTTCTATTGTTATGGGGTGCCAGCAACTATTCAGATTTACTTTACAGTTGAAGAGGCCCACTCCTCTTCCCAAGCCATGTGTTTTTTTCCAGGGTTCATCTGCCACTGCTTAAATCTTAACCCTGAACTGGAAAAACTGATGAGAGCTTTATGAAAATCCCTGAGGATTTCTCTGGCTGGTTAATTTCTTCACTGATGCATGTCTACACGTGACTCAGGCTGACCTTTGCCTATCTACTTCCTCCTTCAACACTCCCAATCGCTTCCTGAGTCATTCTACTGATGGGTGGACCTCTAAAATTCAACTTAACTTAAAATAAGAATGAAACAATTCAGGGTGAAGGAAAAAGAGGGAAAATTGTTTCTTTGGTAAAACATATATTTTTGCAGGTTTATCTGCTATTACTGTTTATTTTTACTGTGGTTGCACAAGAAAAATACAAAATATCAAGTTAGAAATGCCATATTTTGATTTTAAAATGTTTTTCAGCTTTTTAAACATTGCTAGCTTTTGCTTTTTGTTTTGATCGGTAAATGGATATGACTACTGCAAAGTGTTCTGATATCAGTAGGAGAGTTTTGTGGTCACTAGCATTCTGACAAAGTTTTTCTGACTACATCTTGATACTAGACATATTCCTCCTACACCTGCTGCTGGAATAAAGTAGCAGCCCTAGGGAGTATGTCTTAATTGTGTATCTCTTCTTTTTTTAATTCTGACTCATAGTCTCATGATAACCTAAATGCTCTTGGAAAATTTTGAAAAGAAAAAATACCCAGTTGTTCTGTCAATTAATTTTCTTTTCTCCACTTAGGTATTTGTATAATATCTAGAATGATTATATGGAAGAATCTTTTTAGTTCTACACAGTCATTAGAAGGGAATTTAACCATAATCCCTGTCAGCTTCAGGTTACCACTGAATAGAAATGTGGTCTTGTGTGAAACATGCCTTGGAACAAATTGGATGTGACAAGCAGGGAGGATCAGTAGATTACAGTTTTGAAATTGTAAGAAGAATGGTTATGCTGTAGCCTGTGCTTGTTACAGAGTTTGCCGGGACAATAGATGAGTCAAGTGTCATTTCCTGTTCTCTTCACTGTCTTTGTCCAGTGTAGGAAGCACTAAAAATATAATTTCTAACAATATCATGTCAAGCAAAACAGAATGTAATAATAGGAAGCTACAGCAGCCTTTTCACTTCTCTGCAGTTTGATTTGCTGGTCCTTATACTCCTGCCTAATATTTTGGTGAAGCTGTAAACAGGTAGAGAATTACAGTACCAGGTAACTATGTTTTTAAACAGGTCAATGCATTATGACACACTTACATACTATTTATTTATTTTTCTCCTGCAGTAACAGAAGCTGTGAGAGACAGACACTGTCCCCTTTTTCTCCTTAATTGGATCATAGGTAAACACAATTGGATCATTGTGTTTTAGCTTTCCTCCAGGTTCAGAACAATTGATCTGTGATTTCTTTTCACTAAGCAAACTGAACCAATGCAGCAAAACTAGGCATTACTTTTATTGCCCTCTGTGTTTAGAAAATAAACACACTAGGTGTAGTTAATATTTCTGTCTTCACATAGTATGTATAAATTTTACCTATAAACAGAATAACAGCCTTTTCTATGCTCCTCAAAACCAGAGAATTCTTTAATACATGCTACTTTATACAGTGATTTAAGATACTTTTATTAGTTAATATAATTTTTCATTTCTTTATAACTCCCAAAGGTGTAGTAAGGGCTTCACATAAGGCAAAGAAAACAAATAGTCTTTTAACCTCTGAATTTCCATCATTTTAAGCATGCTTCAGTCATATGGCCGATGATTACTGTTGCCAAAAAATGTTAAGAGCAGGCTCATGGATTGTACTTCATATGCAATGGAAAGTAAGGAACAATGAAAAGATACAACATGCCTTGTTCAGAGATATAGGACTGTGATTCTCCAGTAATTAATGAAGTTTTGTATATACCTTATTGCTTGAAAGTATGAAATTTACCTAGATGGGATGACAGCACATAATGAGTTGTTTTGGTTTTTTTTTTTTCAAAATTAGCCAACGGAATATTTGGGGTTGATTTATGTTGGAGAACAGCAAACAATACTTGATCTCCCACAAATTCTTCTGGGACAAAGTTACCACTTAAAATATATTTTTTAATAAATTTGAGTCAGAGAGTGAATTTTTACTGCTTTAATGCTCTGTGTCATGTGAAAACAATGGGCTTCTGTCCCTACTAGGTACAGGTTCCAAAACTCATGAGACAACCACAGAAATCTCTTCCACATGCTATACTACCAATATTCCCAAAATTTAATGAAATACAATGTCAACCGAATCTTTTCAAGGTTGAGAGAACTGTGATACATGGTAATTTTTCTTATTCCACAGTACTTAATATAATGGAGTATGTTATCCTTAAAACATTCATAACCATCTAAGAATACCTAAATAAACACACATTTCATAAAAGACAGAGGGTTGGTCCTTCTCTGTTCAAAATAATTGCAAAATGCTTGTTGACTGAAAAAGAAGCAAGAACAAGTAGAGCCACAGCTGGCTGGAATGTAGTAGTCACCTTCCATTGAGAATTTAGTGTACTATCTTACAATATTCTATGTCTAATGGGTTAGTAAACTAAGCTTCCTGCATGAACTGAAGCAGATTAATGTGTTTCCACACAAGCAAAAAACCTGGCACTAAAATATCCCATCACATTACAATTAATTTATTTTAAATATTGCTCCTAGGCATAGTGCCAAGTTCGAAGCTAGAACAATCTTTTACCTTCTGCTAAATTATAAAATTGCGTGTTTTAAGCAGATTGCTGACACACCCTTGATCAAAACAGGCTGAAATGTGTGGCTCTAATACAGCTGTGCAAACATTACCATTAGCATAAATGCCTTCTGCAAAACAAGCAAAACAAAACTCTCCATTCACTGAACACAGCACAGTGTTTTTATCATCTGTGATTTATGAAAAAAAAAAAAAATCGACCATATTAAAAATCATCAAATTTTCCAAAGAAAAGCAGGTGTTTCCACAAATTGCTTTTAAAAACTGAATCCTTGGCTTGAGCTCAGATAGTCATGATTTCTGGTCAGGGTCTTAAAAGCAAATCTAGCATGCTTCCCATAACAAGCTACGAAACACCAGCTTTCTTACTATCCTTTGGATCTGTGAATGAGTGGGGGAAAAAAAAAAAAATCATTAAGTATACTTACCAGGGATCCGGATACAGAGTACTATCACAAACTTCAACTCACTGGAAGTTCAGGTATTATAACAGTAGGATGAGGGAAGCAAAATAAATTGTAAACAGGGGAGGTATAAAGGTATACCAATAGCAAATGTTGCTAATGCAACCTACACTAAAGCTGCTTTCCCAAAGCCCAGTTTTGGGAGGTAGTAGGAAGAAACAAGTCTGATATTCCCTGAACCACTACTATTTCCTGGGCTCCAGCAAGTTTATTTCTTCCAGGCAGGTTCATTCACTGCTTCTCCAGTCATAGCCAATTCTGTTAGCCTGCCCCTCAATGGGGAAACCTGAGCATCGGCAGGCTGTGAGCCTGTTGATGGTCTCACTGGAATCTCCAAGGTGCCTTTGCACTTTGGCAGCTTTCTTATAGCCCCATGTTTCTTTCCTGTGAAACAATTTTGTTCCTGGCCTCCATCCCTGGCTGCATGCAGAGTGACTGAGTTCTTTTGGCCAAAAACACAACCTGAGCAATGTATACCAGCCACATTCTCTTCTCAAGGTATTCCTGCTTGCAGTCTTAAGCTTCCAGGAAGAGTAACAAGCTTACATCCTGCTCATGAAGCACAAAGGATCACTGTATTAGGTAGGATTAGACAGCTAGACTGGATTTCAGAACGGGGACTTCATTTTCTTTCGGGATGGGACGTTTCAGTTCCTAGATTTTTTCCCAGATCTGTCTCTTAATCACTTTAAGTTTTGTTTCCCACTCTCTTTCCTTCTCTCCTGCTCTTTCCCATTCTTATTTTCTTTCGAAGAAGAGGAATATTCACTGTGTTTGTCTTGTGCCTTGAACCAAGGTATGTAACTGTGTAAACAATGAAGAAAGACAAAAATAAGTCACTTACTTGTATTCTTTTTCTCTTCAACTGTAGAATATTTATGTGCTGAAGAAATTTTACTGATCATCTTAAAATCACATTTCAAAGATCCCGATCTCTCTTTTTGCTATGATAGGAAAGCTCTAGTGGCACTCCTCGTGTTTTGAGGAGAAGCTGTTTATTCCAAACTGGATTAAAAATATTCATCTTAGAATGCCATAAAAAAAAAATCAAAATCTATTTTATGTGACAAACTTTAATTAGTTGGCTGTTTCTGGGAAGAAAAAAAAAAAAAAAAAAAAAGCAGTGTCTGCAATTTCTGCATGTGCTGCAATTCAATGTAATATGCTGCAAAATTGTAGCCCTACTATATAAAAATTAAGTATGTGTTATATCCAGCATCTTAGGTAACATGAAGGACAAAACCAGTCAACGTCAAACATTTATAATTGTACATTTTGTGGCATTGATTGCAGAAGGAACTACCTCAAGGCAGAAAATGATTACTAGGTTAGGGAGCCTTGACAGTTATTTTAAGATTTGACCTTCATGAAGGTGCATAGATGAAAGCTGGAATGGTTCTAGGATATGATAACAATGACTTTTAATAGAAAAGATGGGATTAGAGTTGAAAATAACAGTTTGAGCAGTATGGTTAAAGAAATATATTTTTTAAATATATTTTTAAAGGGAAGAAAAAAGCCATGCTATCTGTTTGATGTTTCATTTTTCTGATTTTTGGATCTGGGTCCCTCTAATTGTGCAGCAGTGGTCTATATTTTCAGCTAGCAATACAGCAAAATGAGGAGGGTCTAAAAGCAGCAAGCAAGAAGCTGAGTTCATAAAAAGTAGTGGTTAAATCCATTAATACAATTTGAAATAAAGACCAGGCCAGTGTCCATAATAAACTTCTATTCTTAGTTGTCTATAAAAACTTGACTTTACCAAACTGAAACTGAGCTGTAATTTTGGGTGCAAACTCAATTTTTGTCTTTGTTCTAGACAACTTCAGAAAAAAAAAAAATAAATCTGTGAATAATTACTATATTTTACTCCTCAAAAATCATGATGGCTCTTTCCTCAATCTCTCTAGTGCTTTGGAGGTTGGATGTGCAACTTGGTGTTATGTTGGCCTTGGTGGAAGTAATTATGCCTTTAATTATCTTTGGGAGAAGGAACCCATATTTACGTAAGTGGATAAGTTGCTTAAAACACGAATTCATACCTTTTCATCATATTCTGTAGCTAAATTCTACAATTTTAGTCCTACTAACTATGCTTTCTTTTGCTTTCTTACAGCCTCTAACATCCTGCTCACAACAGAACTGGACAATGCAGCATGCTTTAATGCAAATCCAAATGAGAGTTCCTTCTTATGACTGTTTCACAAAGCCCAGTTTAACTTGCCTTCAGGATTACACATGGGAGCTTCCTCTTCCATTGTTACTACAGAATAGTTGCCTCTGGAAAGGGATCTGGCAAGACTGAAAGAGAGTTAGATCAATTGCAATGATTTTCTGGATGACAGATTAGCACACAGAGCAAAAGGCCATGAGTGGATCCAATGGTCCCAAGCTAAACTGGTCCAACCTGGCACTGGAGGGAAGGGAGATTGTGAGGGAGGAAGGGCTTGTGGCTGCAGGAATGTTTGAGCTTCCAAAACTGAGAGCTGTGAGGACAAAAAGCTGAAACTAAATTTAGAGGAAAGCCATTGGGCTGGGCTGTAATTAAGTGGTGGTTACTGGGAGGCTGAGTTGAGACTAAGTATCTACCATTTGTTTGACAAGGAGGTTGTGAAGACTGTGACTGGTTAGGCAAATACATTGGAACCATATAAGGTGGACGGAGGCTAGCTGGATTCTGACAGGGAGACTTTCAAGTTTCCATTGGAAATGAAAGAAAGGTAGAATAAGAGACAGCAGCAAGGAATTTGTTTAAATGAACGAGCAGATTAAGGGAAAAGAGCAGGTATAGATGAGGAGAACTGTGGTGGTTTAAGAAAGAAACTGGAAGAAAAAGAACCTAAAAAGTAAGAGAAGACTGGGCCTTTTACAGCAGATAAGAGGGTAATGGCTGCAGTGAAGTTTTAGCCTGAAGAACACAAACCGGAAGAGAGAAGACAAAGGTAGCAGGACCAGGAGAAGGAAATTGGGCTGGGAAGGAAGATAATTTGAACAGAGGAAGACAAAAGAACAGAATTGTGTAGTTTTAATAACAAATTATGTGAGATACAGGAATTGAGGTGGACATTTTTTAATTTGGTGATGATTCTGTCATCAGCAAACATAGAAAACACAT
Organism: Merops nubicus; assembly: GCF_000691845.1. Lineage (NCBI taxonomy): Eukaryota > Metazoa > Chordata > Aves > Coraciiformes > Meropidae > Merops > Merops nubicus. The sequence continues at coordinate 13,209 of NW_008610256.1, forward strand.
TGGCCGACCGACAACTGCCTGCTGTCATCTCCTGCTGTATCAGCTCCAAAGCTAGACTCCCATGTGATAGATTCAGTGACATTGATAAGCAATGTAAGTGACCATATATTAAAATAACTTATGAATATTACCACAACATGTCTGACCTTACATTTAATGCTGTTTGGCTGCTACAGTAATGAGCATGAAAAGAAAGACCACACAGGGATTAATATTTTGAATAAGATGTGGTAGACAGGACAAACATTTGATGAACTAACGTAATGAATAACTGTTCATTACAGGAATATTCTGTGCACTTACTAGGCAGAGGCCCCCATGGGAAAAAAAAACAGCAAGAAATTAAATACTGCATGATAACCTACATGTTGTACTGTTAGATTAAGCTTCCTAAAATTACCTTTTATTCTATCACTTGCTAAATTTTAACAGGTTTTTCTTTTCACCTTAGCGAAGTAGTTTTATGTATTTTTAAAACAGCCTTTTCTGCATGTTCTTGATTCTTCAGTTCCCCATTTCCAGCTGTTACTAGGAAGCATCAGTAAGACAGTCATATTTTTCAGCAGCTCACTGCACTTTCAGCTCCAAGCAAAGTCAATGGGAGATGCAGTTGCTTTGGTCCCCTGAAAATGTATGCTATTAGTGCCTGAATTCTGTTAGTGCTTTATCCTGTGTAAAATGCTAAAACCCCTCAACCCCTGCTGAGGTTAGTGGGAGTTACGAGCACTCAGCATCTGCTGGATGCAAGAAGGTGCTGATTAAAGCAGGCTAAAAAAGAAAATGTTTAATGTGACAAATTTTGACTGACAACAGTTTTCCTGAGAAGAAAACAATTTCCTCCTTTCTTGCTATTTATGAAAGCATTTAAATAATCATATCATATACCAGCTCTGTTTCTAACATACAGAAGTGTCTAGAAGAAACTGGAAGAATCAGATATTCCAGACACTTCTCAGCTTATTGATACCAAGCAGCTGTAACGTGTTGGCAGATCCTGCATAGACTTTGTGCTCACTGAAAGGGTGCAGCACCACGCTGCTGTGACTCCTTTTAGGCTGGATCCTGCATATTTACCTCCCCTTGACATATTTAAAAAAGGAATTGAAAAAGTAATTATGAATAGTATATGAAATAGTATTAGTCATAACTGCCTGCCAGGGCTTTAAAATATCTGCAGAATGCAAAGAATAATCCTGAAAAATAGGAAGCTCAGAAAAACAGAGAACAAAATCCTAGAATTTTATTTTGTGACTTTAATCACTTGACTGCAGGTTACAGCTAGGCTGCAGAGATATTCAGATTAGAGAGCAGTGAAGGGCACCAATGCATAGATAATGAGAGACAGAGAGAGAGAGACAGAAAGACAGAGAGAGGCAGAGAGAGAGAGAAAGAGAGGCTCTTACCAGTTGAAAAGGTTGCACTGTTTTTCACAGACATTTATACATTCATACCTTCAGCACACATATATGCAAGATGCATTCATTTGTCCTCATTCCCATGAGGACATGCAGATGATTGCCATTTAAATATTTCATTTTATTTCCCAAATACAGATTACCACAACTATAAACAACAGTGTTTGGTACCATTAATGTCGAACAGAGAATTTTTTGTTTCATTTTGTTTTTTTTTTTTTAACAATAACGGTATGAACAGAAATTACAGAATGGTGCATGCACACCCGTTACAGTCATGCCAGAATGAACGCGAAGGCATATATCGCCCTCTACAGGCTCCAGTGGTTAGGAGAAAAACCTCAACCCCTAATTCCTCCTTTTATGACAGAAATCTATAGGAGAAACTAAGCCGAGTGTAATATATTAAGTAATGCATTCACCATTCACCAAGAAGGAACTGAAACAAATATTTATATTTTCGTTGTCTTCAACGAAAGAAGATGAAGTGGTAATAAGTAATTTTTTGTGCATGGGCTAGTAATTCTTTTTGCATATTTGCAAGGCAGGTATATAACGGGTTTCTCTTCTCTGCTTAGAGCAAGGAAGTGATTATTTTTGTCCATCATCAACTTAGGTTACTTCATAAAGACATGACAGTACTTTCTTCTACCAACATTACCGTACAATTTTTTTAGAGTAGCAGAAATATTATGCAAAAAGTTCCATCAAAATTTGCATGAAAATAAGATCACGAAGCGTCTACTGGTATAAGTGGGAAGAAAAAAACAAACAAACAAACAAACCAAAACATAGACACCTTATATCCTACCACGGTACATAGAAAAGTAAAATATATATGAATAGGCAGGCAGGAAGAAACACATTCACTTGTTTCACAGCTTATCAACAGCTGATATTTTTGACAGTATCAGCACATTTCTATTTCTAAAATTAATAAAGATGAAAATAAATTGTTTAATATTTCTATCAAAATGCTGTCAGCTTTACGTTTCAGACTTTGTTCCTTCTACACATCCAAGAGAAATAACTAATTTTTATTTAAGAATCTGAAACAGTACAATATCAAGGGTTGTATGTGTCCGTAGTACTTATATGGTTTCTGTCAGAAGAGAATTTGATCATCTCACAACCTTTAAAGCATGGGCTCTAAATCTTGCATTTAAGTAACGAAGTATTACGTTATGCTCAGAACACAACTGTGCAAGGAAAGATTTCTGGTCAGACTTTTAAAAGGCACACAGAATTGTTAATGTGATAAACTGAAAAGCATGTAGGTATCTCAGCTGTTGAACTTCACGAGGAATTCAAAATTTGCCAAGAGGACACTGGCCAAATAAGTGGCAGTTCAGATAGCAAACCAAGCCAAGATGCACTAGATCACCCGTCCTTCCTTAAACATAACCTGCTATGTGCAACTACAGTAAACTTTTCATTTTGTGCCATCAGAGAGGTTTTATGCTTCAGTGTTGAAAAATGTTATGTTACATTATTATACTTCTTTGGCTTATCCTCCAGTATTTTGATGGGTCACTCTTTTGTTTCCTCATCTCTGATTAATTTACTCTAAACTGGCATGGTTTCGGACCACAATTAATAAAAATGAAATATCTGTAACAATGAACTGTCTGGATTTTACTCGAATTTTCTCTAAATACCCAAAATTTAAGCTTTTCTTTCATCCTGTGGTAATACAAAGAAAAGATATGCCTGTCAGAAATAACAACCTTTTTCTGATTAATTCCAAACTTAAACCAATGCAAACACCGCATTTCTGACAACTGTCCTAATTTCAAGCAGGATTATAGAGGAAAAGTTACAATTTCCACTGTGTTTCCTTCTACTTACTGTTCTGTTTTCCAGCACAAGACTGGTGAATCATAACTGACAGGATATTCAAATCATTATAAAATTCAAAACATAGTTCAACACTTCAGCATGCTAGATTTCAAAAGAATATAAATCCAAGTGGAATTACAAAAACCAGAAATACCATACAAAAAAAGTCAGTCTGTAGAATTTCCTTTGCTTAAGTAAAGCTAATCCATTTTTCTACCTTCATTTCTTTTTATCTCCCAGGGATTTCTTATTACTCTATTTTTTGTTCTCTATCTTTTGTAAGTATACCTGGAAAATACAGTTCCATATGTCATCAAATATTCTGAGACTAGAAGCATAATTTGAGGCCCAAAAGATATGTCAGCATTTTGATACTCAATATTCGTGTACCAGCTGAAGACTACAGATCACAGATCAGATCGTGACTACAACATAATCAAAGGAAACATGTAGAAAGTCAGTTTTACACTAAGTATTTAATTATTCCATGAGAGCAAATCTTGTGGGTGTAGAGAGAGGCATGATTGCAAATCTTCATGAAGTGTCTTCTTTTCAAAAATACAAAAAAAAAGATAAAAAAAAAATCTGTTCTCCAGCTCTACCATGTTGTTGCTTCCCTCACTTTTCCCCAGATATTCATTTAAACATAGATAATATATCAAAATTTGGGTCCAAGCACAGGGGTGTTTTACTGTGATTTTCATAGTGGAACTCTTCCTCTAAGATCTCAAGTTATATTTCGTCCATATTACAGTATCCAAGTACATACATATGATTCATTCCTTGAAAAGTCCCAGCCAGCACTTTTACTGATATAGATGTCGCTTATGGATCCATTCTGCATACTTTGCCAAGCTGTCTTTGAAAGTCAAAATCTAAAAGAGCAAATTCAGCTAAGTGAAAATTATCCTTGCTACACAAACAGAAGCTGTATATTTTTCCGGCAAACACTAAAGTGTTGATGTATTATTGCATGTATGCGTACACTTTTTTTTTTTTTTGATGCATTTCAAAGTGCTGATGTAAAAGGTTGCTGAGATACCCATATGCATTTTGATTTAGTGCAAAGACTCTACCTTCATCTCATCATAAACTCTGAGATCACAAATCTTAGGTAACCCTGGTCAAAAGCAAGAATCAGGTTCATCCAAAACTATAAATATGAATAAATATAAATTTATGCAAGGATTTATACTGAGATTTAATTTACTAACTCCAGTCATGGCCAGATATTCTAGATCATCACATACAATACATCATATGAATGCTCATAAACTCTTACTGTATACAAAAAATAATCAAATCTCTCTGCACAATATATTTCCATTTGTTGGGGAATACTTATGGAGGGAAACTTCTGTGGCAAGCGATCCTCTTCCATGAGCATGTAAACACCTTTAGGTACAAATCATTCACCTGGCTCAAAATAATGATGTTTTATTCTGTGTCATTCCAAACTGAGCAGGAAGCAATTAGCATGAAATTGGATTTTGGAGGTGTAAGGGAGATGGAAAAAGGAGATTGCTCTCTTTTCCATTCAGCCACTGAATCTAAATGGTTACTTGTACTGCTCTGCCTTACACTGAATGTGGCCTCTATCTGACCAGATTTCAAGCTCTACACTTCTGCAGCAGCAGCTGAAACTGATGCTCCAATGCTTGACTTTATGTTTCCTTGGAACAATGACAAAAGAATGGAATGAAAGTGCATCAGATATGAAGACTTAAACAGAGACAAGATAGCCTTTCAACTTTAAAATTCCTCTCAGTTTAGTTTGTTTCTCAAAGATGTAACAAAAAAGAACTTTTCATAGGCAAGGAACAAGAGTAAAAGCTGGGAATATCTTTATGCCTCCTTCTGATAGAAAGAAGAAGCTTTCTCTATCAACAGCCTTCAATAACTCCTCAAAAACAGCCAGTTATCAATTACAGGTTACCATTTAGTGAAGAAAATTTTTGAAAATACAGTCTTTAAAGTCTTTGCTTGTGAAATGGACACAATCAACATATTTTTTTTTGTTTGAAGGTTTATAAAATTTGTATATTCACCTCATCAAAGAGAAGTGCCATATCAGCAATATAAGCAGCTCAACAGACATTTACATCTACAGTTGTCTGGTTCAAAGTTTAAAAAAATATATAATGGGCTTATAAAGACTGTAAACATTTTGTTAGCTTCAAGAACTGCAGTAAACCAAGGGGAAAGTATGAAATGGCTGTGTATGCACTGGCATCAGGAACGTACTGCAGTTTTGTGCTCCAGAAGCTGCTGGAAGAGAAAGATGTAGCAATCAGTGGAAGGGGATAATGACACCAAAAAGTCTCCTTGGATATTATTATTGGTCGAAATATATCCAGGAATATCTTCTAATTAAGTAATTGTTATTGGAATCTCAGACATCCACTATCGCTAATTCTGACTAGTCGGTAGCCGTACGACAGTCCTAGAGACTGTAAATCAGCAATTACTAAAATGTGGTGCAAAATAATCTGTCCTTGCTCTGCTTATAGAAACAACAGCATGCTTCTGGTTTATTGTTTTAAGTTGTCCCTCTCTGTGGTTTCCAGTGGCTTTAAGAGAAGTCACAAATTTCTGACTTCCTTTTGTCATATAGAAAAGGATTTTAAAACGTATCCTATTAGAAACAAAGTCTTTTGTGTTACAGTTTAAATAGCATTGGAACGTTACTTCAAAACCCAAATACTGAGTCTGTAACATCAAAATAAATTGCCAAATAATTCAATTTCTAATCTTTCACATTTGAGATATCAGTACATGGCACTCTCTCTCTAATGTTTAGTGTTGTTTTGATCTCTAATCTTGCACCACTTTGCATAAAATCATCCTCAGTACTCTGAGCTTTCAGAGATAATTCAGGCTACAAACATGTTAGATGCCCGCTGTGTTCTCTTGAAAGTACTGTCCAAATCCATTGTTCTTACCCTACAAGTGAAAATCTTTTTTTTTCATCAGTTATGATATATATTTAAGCTTAATATATTTGTAATGATGCTGTAAAGAATATGTGACCTGGTGATCTTTTCTTTCATAGCTCTATAGAAAAATGATCATGACTATAGATACAAAAAAAAAAAAAAATTAGAATTGGATGTTGATTGCACACTCATAGGAGACTTCAGCTTCTACTAATTTGAATAGTTTCAAATTTAACAACCAGAATGCATTTTAAAATTTCAAAGATAATTAAAAATTATAAAAAGATAGTTACACATTATTAATAAGTATAATTTGAGAACAATATTTAATTTATTTCATTGTTTGTTTGGGTTTTTTTTCCAACTGATCTATATCTAGTTCCATGGTTTTAACTGGAGAAGGTTTAGAAAAGGAACTGGAAAATGAGCATGGCTAAACCAGAGGCTGAGTTTCATCAGTGGAAATGATTCAAATGGAAAACTGAGAGAAATGAAAGTTAATACACATGACAAGAGTTATTTACTAGTCAGAACTATTA
>NW_008610256.1:19954-23154 GCF_000691845.1 Merops nubicus
TATATTCTCCTGTCCTTGGCAACCTATGTGAGACTGAACAAGTCCCTTAACCTTTAAGTGCCTCTGTCATTGCCCTCTGTGAAGCTGCAATAATGCCAGTCAACTAACTTTTTGCTAAAGTTTGAATAACAAAGCCCTTGCCTTGAAGTTAACAAAAGAGAAAATGGATAGAAATCTACAAGTAAAACTGCCAGGTAGGAATGGCACAATAAAAATTAATAAAGATTATTTCCTACACAGATGGACAATTAAGTAATAAATTCATGAAGGATTAATGCAATGTAGTCAGACAACTCTGCTAGGAAAAATATGTTCCATCCTCCATTCAAAAGTTATGTCTACACAAGATTGCTTCAATTGCAATAAGAATCTTTAAGAAAATAAGCCTCACAGCCATGATACTGGGGTGCTGAAAAGTGTTGAACTCTACAACCCTGACCTAGCAAAGCATTTCTGTAGCTGCTATATATTAAACAAACAAGTCATCTCATGGACCCTAATGGACCTATTACCACTTCCTTGGAGGAGATATAAGTAATTCAAAACTTATAATTAATTTTTTTTTTTTTTTTAAATAAAATATAACACACTTCAACATCAGGGAAGAGACGGTGCAAGGAGCAACTGCTAAGACCCTGGAAGGTAGGGAACCCAAGCGTGAAAAGACAAATCTAAAAGCAGACATATCAAGAGATATTTTAACTTTAGAATATAACCCAAAAATATGGTAAATTTGAGGATTTTTTTTCTATCTCATTAAAAAGAAGGATAATATATTTTTTGAAGGTAAGAACTTGTTTTGCGCATATAAGCTTTCTATGGCCAAAATTGTTTTACACAAAAGATGTTCTAAAGTTGCTTGAAAGCCTGAACTTTTCCAGCTTTCTTATGCTTGCCTGAGTGACAGAATTATATTATTCTGAAGGTTGCACAGTGACTCTTTGATCTTAAAGCTTGTAAAGGCCGCCTCACATGTGTGTGTTCTAATATTCACAGATAATCTGACTTGAACTTCAAGGCTGTAAGACCTTGGATCAGTGATTTGCAATTCAAGTGCCTCAGAAAAAAAAAAAAAAAATCAGCTTAGACTTATTAAGTGTTGTTCTAAAGCTATTACAGGCAGGGTTTTTTAAAGCAACTTTGAAAGTTCTGTCCAGAAACTTTGCTCACATAAATACATACCAAAGTTCACCAATATCACTGTGGGCTCCCTTGGGTCTCTTTTTCCCTCCTTTCGAAGAAAACCACTCAAGATTTTAAGTGAGAGTTGATCAAAATAATAAAACACTCAAGCAAGTAACCTAAGAAAATAGGACAGAAGAATTCACTTTTCCAGCTGGATCCTGTAGCTCTGCCTCTTTATTGCTATATGTTGTTTTTTCTGCAATACAACTTGAGAACCTTCAGGCAAGGATTTTCATTATGCAGTGAGCTGTGCAGAGAAATGAAGGGAAAATAGTGTTAAAGACAAACTAAAAAGATGAGATACTAACACGAAATTCTAAACATAATTCAAATTTTGAAGGTACAGCCTCAAATGACTTGGTATTTTTCTGTGTAAATTCATCTGGCTCAGAAGCCCAGCCTGATGTAACAAGAGGCTTGAAGAGCCCAGCCTGGCTTCAGAAATGTCCTCAGTGGAAGGTGATGGTAGTGTGGGGTCAAGGGTATACCGAGTCACAGAAACAGTACACTACTCTGAAGAAAACAGGAATGGCTGAGTTGACAAGTTGTGCTCTGTACAAATCAAGTTATGTCAAAGGTCACTCAGGCTGAAGTATTATTCTATTTCTTCTCCGCTTTTCCATCTCCCTGCTCTGTCTCCTTTGGCCTTCTTCACATTTTATATTATTATCCTTTCTCAGTCATTGCACGAAATAACGATGATATTTTATCAATTTATATATAATCACTGTTCCGTCTTTATTTTAAAATCTGGAGTTTGCATTAACAGTTTTCTTAATTACTATCACAGATGTGAGATTGAATAAACTGGTTTCTTTCTATTCAAATTTGTGTTTCCTAAAGAGCAACAACATACATATTTAACCATTATACTTGAAAGTACATAATGGAATACAGTAAACAGTACTGGGTATACACAAGGGAAGTTACATGTTACGGCTATTAGGACATGCATAACTTCAATATCTGTATTTTTATTTTCTTAAGTGCTCATAGTAAGAGTGTACTGAATATAAGTAACATTCTTCCAAAGGATATTGTTAAGTAAATCAAAAGAAATCATTAGTTTTTGTGGTTATCAGTTTAAAGAGAAACCAGAGTATAACCCTTAGGATCATATGTAAGAAAAGTCATTAACAATATAAGACACTTCTAAGACATCAAACAGCAACCTACTGTTACAGCCTTCAGTTGCCACCAAGAATGGAAGGGTAAATGCTAGGAATGGAAGAAATATAATATGAATTTAATAACTAAATCCTTCCTGTGTTTCAGTAACAGAGAACTCATTGGAAATGAAAGCTTCACAAGTAGCAGGATGTAACAAAAACCAATACAATGAACAATAAAGTAAATCTACATTTTGGATTAAAATCAGATTATAAGGAGACTTTACAGTAAGAGACTATTATATTCCTATTACATGCAGTCAATCAATAAGCAAGGTGTCTTTTCTGCTAGTACAAGTCACATATATCTTTATCTAGTTTTCTTGGATGACTATACCTGGCCTTAACTCTTTTTGAGGAACAACAATGTCTTGTCACATGCATTTTTCCAAGCAGAAAATAAGCCTGGGCCCCAAGCCTATCCCAGCACATTAATTCAGAAGTTCAGCCCCAAAACTTTGCCTAGCACCCTGTGGAGCTGATGAGACAATTTCTTTGCCAGAAGTCTAGGAAAACTGGTCCTCAGCAAAGGTTGTGAGGGTCACTGCATTACAAAAACTACCATGCAGTTTAAGAGGTCTGTTTCATCAGAAATAAGTCCATATTTGAAGTCATGAAAGAACTGTGCATTTTCTATGGGGAGATCACCAAGAACAGACTCCTAAGAGTAAGTGATTTTTGCAGAGGAATACAGTAGGAGTATGTTAGATGTATGTAATGGTTTGAAAACAAACCAGTGAGAGACTCCAAGTCAGAAATACAATTTAATAAGAAAAAAAAAAAAATAAAATAAAAGCAATAATACAAAGGAAAACCACAGACAGAGTCAGAATACAACCTGATACT
>NW_008610256.1:23582-32297 GCF_000691845.1 Merops nubicus
GAATACACAGTTTGGGTCCTACCCACTTAAGGATACACTGGTCCCAGCCCCTGTAACCATGACAATGTAAGATCTCATGATTATAATATTATTGTATTATAATATGTAGGACTAGAACCTAAGTTGTGCTTTCTAACTAGAAGTTACAGTATTGTTCCATCGTTGTAGTTTTATAGTTTTCATATATTATCATGAATGCTTGCTAAACCTGGAATTTTCCTCTTTTTTTTTTTTCAACTACTTTCATTAATTTTGTTACTTCATGTCTATCAATTCCAAGTGATAGTGGTTGTTGTTTTGTACAGTAATTTCTTTTCCTTTTGTTCCCTCTATCTTTTTGGTCTGTCATTTAAAATTACAAATACTTGGGCAGACCCAAACTATGGAAACATACTGTGGGGGGGAGGGGGGGGGTAAGAAAGAGAGAGAGAGAGAGAGAGAGAGAGAGAAGAGGCTATGTTATAATTAACAACAAATCTACAAACTGTCTATGAAATTGATGGGAATGCTGCGTACAATAGGCAACAAAATTGTATAATAAATTCAGAATGCAAAAACCTTCTTTAAATTTCACCTCATACTGTTCAGAAATTCATGGACTCAAGTCCGTTAATTTTATTTACTCTTCTTGTGACAAAAGGAAACAAATATTTTGCACTTTTAATGGAGATTTTGTTAATGGGGATACCAGCTGCTCCTCAAGCCTCTGTCCTGCAACACATCTTAAAAGGATTGCACAGCTTTTTCTCTAAAAACAGTTGAAAGCTTTATATGTAATTACTTTGTCAGTGCAGGTGAAATTAAAGTGCAAATCTAATCAAGTGTTTTATGTCTATGAAGACTATTAAATTATTCTTTATATTAATTTTTCATTGTAAATTTAATTTGTCTGCATGAGAAAAGGCTAGTCATAAAAATTGTACTTTACTATTAGATCATTAAATTATTTTTTTAAGATAATTACAAGTAACAAATTATATACATCAATATCTGTGTCATTTGTATGCATTCCTGTATGTGTTTTATACAACAGAACCTTATAGGACATACATTAGAGCTGTTCTTTGTAGTTAGTATGTTTAAGAGCAGACCACATGAGACACAGGCTAATTAATTATTTCACTTTAAGGTTCTATTGTGTCTACTTACAAAGCATACCAATGTATAGCAACATACAGGAAGTGATTAAAAAAGATTCATAAAACATATCAAATCTATATAGGTGCTTGAAAAAGATACACTATAGGAACTCCACACTACATGGAATGGAAGAAAATATACAACCCACACCACAATGTGAGTGACACTCCCCATATTGATATTTTGAGTTCACTTTTCCATCTTTACATTTTACTGAAAAAAATTGACATCTAGCTTGAGTGCCAATATGTATGGGTTAGTTCCCCTCTATGCCAGTTAAGGAAAATAATTTTATCCAGAAGACATTTTTTAATGTAGGTAGCTATGTTCTGAGGCTAATGTTAGGAGGTATGAATATGATCTGCTGCTAGTGATATCCTAGGAACCTTTTATGACATACAGTTTTGTAACTCATTCAGTTCAAACTTAACTAGATCAAATTCTATGTGCTTCTTTACGTGCAACTACCAGCTTCTCTCCTGTTACTCATAAGGCAGTATGTTACAAAACAGACAATGCAATCAGTGAATAGATAGAATCATACAACCTTAGAAGACTTTGGGTTGAAAGGCACCTTCAAAAGTCATCTAGCCCAATCCCTGCAATAAGAAGGAACATCTTCACCTATATCAGATTGCTCAGAGCCCCATCCAGCCTGACCTTGAATTTTTCCAGGATAGGGCATCTAACACATCTCTGGGCAATTTATGCTACACTTTCAACACCCTCATTGTAAAAAAAAAATGTTTTCCTTATATATATTCTAAATCTACTCTCTTTTAGTTTAAAACCATTACCCCTTGTCCTGTCAACAAGAGTCAACTCTTAAAGAGACTGTCCCCATGTTTCTTACAGACCGTCTTTTAAGTATAGAAACGGCCCAATAAGGTCTCCTCAGAGCCTTCTCTTCTCCAGGCTGAACAATCCCAACTCTTAGCCTGTCCTCCTAGGAGAGGTGCTCCAGCTCCCTGATAATTTTTATGACCCTCCTCTGGATGCACTCCAACAGTTCCATGTCTCCCAGTCCTGAGGGCTCTAAAGCTGGACAAAATACTTCATGTGACCTCTCACCAGGGTGGGGCAGAGGGATAGAAGCACCTCCTCAACCTGCTGGTTACTCTTCTTTTTCAGAATACGGTTGGCCTTCTGGGCTGTGAGTGCACACTGCTAGCCCATGTCCATCTTTTAATCCATAAGTACCCCCAAGTCCTATTCTACAAGGCTACTCTCAATGTCATCATCCCTCAGCCTTTATTGATAATGAGGTTTGCCGTAACCCAGGCGCAGGACCTGGCACTCGGCCTTCTTGAACCTCATGAGGTTCACACAGATCCACTTCTCCAGCTTGTCCAGTGCCCTCTAAACTGGCCTATAAATCTCCACTTCCATATAGCTCCATCTGCCTATAGAACAGACATCTCCATAGTGCCTTAGTATTTACTTTGGAGGTTTCCAAATATTTAAAGGTGTATGATTGTAAATAACAGAGTTACCAAGGCTTGACAAGTTGCTGATCATTAGCCAAGACACATGAGCTATCATTTTCCAGATCACTGCTACTGCAACAGAAAACAGCTTAATTTAGGATTCCTCATTGTGTGAAGGGCATGTGTACAGACTCTCAGAAAAAGCTAACATATCAGTAGCTAGGTGTCAGGTCTGTCCCAGTTTCCCTTTTCTTTTTTTTCTTCCCAATGAAAGATTTAAACAATTGTAACAAGCAAGCACAATCCATCTATTCTACACTGAGACCTCTGGAATTCAAACCTCTTTGAACATGATAAATGACTATCAATAACTGTTTATTTGTAATCATTAAATACTTCTAAAGTACTTGAAAATGAAATGATATATAGGTAGGACTGGCATTCTAGTCTTACTTTTTGAAAAGTATGTTGCATTTCAGCTACTATGTTGAGTATATACTCGATCCCATCCTTCAGAACAAATTGTAACCAGTATATTGGATTGTACCTTTATTGTTAAGTGTCTGGGTTTTAACAAAGGAAAAATGAACTTTGAACGTCTCCTCCTTAAGTGAAAGTCTAAAGGATGGTTGTGTTTCCACACTTTCCTATCTCAACTGGTGAAATATCTGCAGATGAGTTACAAGAAGAAAAGCAGAGAAAAATATCTCATCTCACATATAGCTCATCGGACCTAAGATAACAGAGAAAAGGTAAGTTTTGCTGCTTATAAGACAGAGCACACAGATGTGTGCTATTTGTGTACCGTGCCAAAAAAGGATATTGTAGATGTGGGCATGCTTACCTGCAACACATTTGTCTCCAAAAGAAGTTTCTATATTCCGTACATGATCTACCGCATGCTTCCAGATGCAGCTGTGTGACACAAGGCTAACAAGAACAGGGCTTTGCAAAAAGTATGCACAACACATTGGGCATTTTTAGGAAGACTCATTATTAGTCCTGAGGAGCTAGCATGGCTTTTCATATGCCAAAGAAGGAATACCAACTAAGGAAAACACACTCCTACTTTTTTCCCAAAAGGATGAAGTTGCAGGTGTAGTCCAGAGTGCATTTAACTCATTAGGTCTGAAAGAAAAAGTGGAATCCATCACCATAGTGGAATGATAATCTACAAAGTGAAGATAAACAGGGTTACTAGAGGTTCTATTTGTATTCACCATTTCAATATACTAATAGGATATTAAACTTTCACTGATTTATGAACATGTCCAGTGCTTCCCAAACATTTCTTCAAATCCTCTCTCTATCCTATCTCTTTTGATAATATTTTATTATATCACTGGTGCAGCATTAACAACGTTGGTGCCATAGGTTGGATTATTTCCTTATCAGTTTTACACTGATAATCTGTGAAGACTGCAGCTGAAATTTTTGTAGTCGCAATTCTCAATATAGGGTGCATTTAGTCAAAAGTGCTTTATCCTGAAGAATAGGGTGTAGCTTATCACAATGAGAGGATTTAAAATCTCATCCCATCCCTTGCTGCTCATGGGATGCAGTATTCTTATCATGGCACACCCATCTCTTTGACCAGCTACACATTTTTCCACAAAGACTGAAACTGGCTGTATTGATATGGCAGTTGTAGAAGGTATATGAAATATTGACTAGTATACAAAAAAAAAAAAAAAAAAAAAATTAAAAATAACAAAGCCTTACTCTAAAAAGCAATGTATTTCTCCTGGGCCTAAGTCTGGGGTTTTTTGTGTATAAATTCCCGTGAGATTTCATGGTGAAACATGAATATTCGGGGATTCTTGATTAGATTTGAAAATGTATATGTGATTATACTCCTTCTAAAGTATCCATGCCTCTAAAACATGCCGTGGGTCCCAGATATTTTATAAAGTCAGCTCAGGAACTATGGCCCCATACTGCAAAACCACCTCTTTATGTGAAGACTAAAGCTTATTTTCTAAAGAATGATAATATCATGGCCTTCTGAAACTCAAACTGCCATTGCCGAAATATTTATCAGATCTCAAAAAAATAAGAAGTCAAAAGCTGCCCACCACTCATGCATACCCAGACATTCCCACACTAGGCTTCAGCCCTCTGAGTGGTATATGGCTGTAAGTGAATATCAATTTGAATGTAGTATCAGTGATTTATATTTCACTATCCAGAATCTTCTTCTTTATTTAAACATATCTTAACATCCAGGACTACTACTGAAGTTGTTTCAGTTGTATTGATTGTCCTTACAGCACTGAGTATTTCTTATCTATACAACTCTGCTGTTCTGTAATTAGCCACTCATCATGAGAAATTACGCACTTCAGTTTAATTAGTTTTGAAAAACATCTGCATTAATCTGCTGATATTTTTCATCCAGAATGCCCACACAGTCCCACAGATATGTTACAAAGATACGCTTTTACACTTTTTTGTTTCCTTTGCTTGTTTTCTCCATCACAAGGCTGACACAGAATCACAGCTCTTAAAAGGTATTATTAATTTCAAAAAGATTTAGTTTGATTATTTAAGGTCTTTCCAATGTAGGGAAGCCATATTAATTATTTAATTAGCATTCTAATAGAAATAATTGAATGCTCACAAATCAAATAAATGCTGCTGACCTCTTGTTAATTCACTCATTTCAAAGCAGCCTTCTGGGAAAAAGCAAAATTTACCTATACAAAAGCCCCATCTTCACCACAAAAGCTGTGTCGGAAACATGGTAGTCTGTCCTGTGCAGTGCACTGCCATTCTGCATAGCACAGACAGCTTTCCAACACTCTGAGTTCATGCGTTCTTCTTTGTGAAACCAGTAATCACAGCAAATTCACTTGGCATTGAGGCAGGTATCTTCTGCCCTTCCATGTTTCTGCCATGATAATTACTCCTACTGAGAGAACTTCAGCTATGGCAACTTATTGATGTGCCATGGAATACCATTTCAAACTTTCTGCTTGTCTGTATACATTTGAATACACACGGTTTTCAGTAAGCACCTGATCCACAATGTTCAAAAACCATCCAGGATTAATATGGAGTAATCTTCCAGCAAAGGGGCTGTTGATTCTCTGAATATAGAGCCGACCTACTCTCTAGCCCTGCACTGTGCACTCTTTAAAAGCAGGGACAATGAACCAGCCCTGACACTAAAAAAATAAGAGAAAGACAGAATTTTTCAATGGGACTTTTTCAAGACTACCTAAAACCCCTTTCCACTGATTAGGCTTTCACCAGCTGGGTCAGTAAGGAGAGCTTTCATGCACAACTATTCCCAAGTCTATTGTAATGTTTTATTTTTCCCACGAGCTTCCTGGAAAAGAGTACACAAGACTTGCCAAGCCTGCTAAGCTTTTTGCTGCTGCAGCCTGTAAACAAGGAGAGGTGCCTTGGGACCTATTTGCCAACAAACCTTTTCTTTTGAGTTTAGTGGGATTGACACTTAGAAAAGATTTGACCAGTGGTTTTAAGATTTATTTTAGAGATAAATAAATTGAAGATATAAAACTAAAAGTGACCACTTTCATAAGTGTAGATTAACCACCACTGCTGAGAAAGATCTAGGATAAGGTGAAATACTGAGCAACATTTTTCATAAAAATAAATTGGTTGATTATACTCACAGGCTTGACCTTGTGGATTTCTGTATTTGAGCTCCCACGGGATTAACAAAAGGAGAGGGCATTCACGTTTCTTGAGTACTGCTAAAACAGTTGGACAAAACAGTGATTTATGTAGCAAAGCAATGTACTTCCTAATATGGGAATTTTGTCACATTTGCTATAAAGTCACTATGATAGGCACTAGCTAAGGGAATGTATTATACAAGTATAAACTCCTATAACCATACTGCACCTGATCATAGACCAGCTTTTTACTACAGTCTCATCCACATTCGAAACTATTCTAATATCCAGGGAGAAATGAAGTCTCAAGCACCTCCTCCCATTGGTCCTTATGTGGTATGAGCTTCATTGCAGGGATTGTGGCAGTTTCTCCTAAAGAGAAAGAAATAATTAGGTTATCATTCACTCTTAGATCTCTTCAGCTAGAGCTGGAGCCCTTTGGTAGAAAGAAATATGCTGAATACAGTTGTTTAAACATCACACAACAGCCAACGTATTAGAACAGCAGCATAACAAATTGTTTCCCTCCCCTGTCTCACGCCATGTTTCTTTTGATTTGGTGCCAAAAAGACAGTATTGTGACTGGAAAATAAATATCTCTTGTCATAGACAAGGGATCCCTTTAGCTCCTCAGTAAAACATTTCTACTTAAAGCAATGTGAAGGAAGGGTTTACAAGCTAGAAACATACTGTTATACACAGCACAAGTTCTACCATATGTGGTTCAGTAATTTGTTACAACTCAACAGGAAAGATTATGTTCTCAGGACAGTATGTTGGTCTAGAACTGTTCTCCAGTATTAGGATACTGTGCTGAGATCAAACATTGTGGATGGTAATAAGCACAATTCTTAAACAAAAGTGGATGCAAAAATCTGAAGTAAGCTATACTGTCAGTTATAGAAAAAAAAAAAGCAGTGCAGAGTTAACAGAATGAGAAGCAGTGTTGGGAATGTACCCCAAGGGGGTGAAAGGGGCTAATACTATCACAAGCGAAAAGGAGTAAGAAATAGGGGCAATAAGCCTTGTATTCCATTCTTACTTGGGCTTAAGGAAATACACCCTTCCTATTTGAATATGATACTGTGAAAAATACTAACATCAGTTTGCCTTCCCAAGAGTGTCATCCTCATGTAGCCTTAAAGGCCCTGCTCATATATTGAATGTGACCCACCATATCACAGATTTTCAGACTTAATGAACTACATCCTTAAGGTGCTTTTTGTCTCTGATGCTTCTGTTTCTTTATTTTTTTAACAGCCACAGACTTCCTGACCACATTTATTTTAGACTAGTCATTCTGCTAATGTTACATTTTCACCCACAAAAGCTCTCTTTCCTTTTATGCTTACCTTCTGACATATTTATGTGTATCTTTCATATCCCTCTCAACCTTTAATTTACAATACTATAGAAACTACGCTCTTTAAATCTCCTGTCAGGAAAAAGCCCTCCATTCCTCTTATCTTTCTTGTAGTCCTTCTCAGGTTATTTTCCAGGTTGAAATCCATCTGTCCTGAACGGGAGCTGAACTGTACACAGTACTCCAGATTTAAGTCTCATCAATGTCCTATACAAAAATGTTGACTTCATTTCATCTCTTAAAGAAATACCTTTTCTGATCCTTCCAGGGGTGCATTATAGATTTTATTGTCTCATCACACTGACAGAGAGAGGTCTGAGCTACCTAGTCACTCAGGTTGTTCTCCACTGCTGTAATTTCTAACTCACCAGGTTCAAGTTGAAACAACTGTGATTACATTGTCAGCACATACATTTGCACCTTTGCATGTTATCTTTTATTCACTTACGGCACTCTTCCTCATCATTTAGTTGTTTCTTTCTCTTAATGCTTTGCTGTACTGCTGATTCTTTCCAGTTTAGTCATTACAAGTCATGTCATTTTTCCTGTTTTTTTTTTTTTTAAGATGATTAATGAAAGCATTAAACCAGATTTGCCCAAACACCAGTCCATGAAAAATCCTGCATTTGACTCCTTCCTTATTTATTTTTTAAATTTCAGTGTTACTCATGCTCTTCTCTTTTTCACTTCCTTTGTATGATATTTGTACAATTCTCCATCTTCATTATCAACAGCTTGGCAACTGCATCAGTCAGTTCCTTCAGTACTCTGGGCTGTATGTCATCAGGCCCCATGGACTTGTGAATGTTGAGGTTCCTCAGACACTGAAGAACTTTGTCCTCACTGACTGTGGGAGGGGCTTTGTCTTGCTTGTCTCTGTCTCATGGGTCATCCACTTGAGAGCTGCGAGGGGAGAGCTTGCCATTGAAAACTGAGACAAAAAACTTGTTCAGGAACTTGGCCTTCTCCTCATCCGTTGTTACTAGTTCTCCAGAAGTGGCAAGTGGTGTCCCTCAAGGGTCCATCCTGGGACCAGTGTTGTTTAACATCTTCATCAACGACATAGACAGTGGCCTCAGCAAGTTTGCTGACGATACAAAGCTGGGTGGTGCAATTGATGTGCCAGAGGGACAGGAGGCCA
>NW_008610257.1:0-18724 GCF_000691845.1 Merops nubicus
TACCCGGGGAGGGGGTCTCGGGCTGCCCGCTGGCCCCTCCGGGCCGCTGGAGAGAGGGATCGGGGAGCCCGAAGGAATCGCGACACAGATCCCGGGTGCTCCCGTGCGAGGCAGAAGCCTCGCTGCTCCCGGCTGCTCAGCGAGGCAGCCACAGTGCTCGGGCAGTCCACAGAAGCTGCCGCGTTTCCAGTCTCTGTTGAACAGGAGGAAGGAAGAGGGTGTGTGGGGAGTGAGTGAATTAAGAATTACAAAGATTGTGTGCCTATGACCTCATTGTGGCTGAACCAGGGCAGTTTATAATCTATCTTGCTATGCACAGTGCTCGGTTATAGCCGTGGAGTCATCACACCGAGGTAGCTCCCGGTGTTCCCAGTTTGCCTTCCCTGAGCTCATGGGAAAGCGAGTGTTTGCTGTGCAGATTCCTCCCAGGTACACCCGCAGCACTGGTGTCACTCAGACTTGCTCTGTCTCCTCTCAGCCGTGCTGGGAAGAGCTCGCAGGGCTGTGCTGCAGAGTTACCCAGCCACCATGTAACAGGTTAGGGGTGCTCCTGGCTGCCTGTGCTCACAGCAGGCTGTAGGCACACGGCGCAGGGTAATGGATAATGATACCCAAAACTTAAGTTTAATTAACAAGTGTCTTGCTGTTCCTTTTCATAATTATAACCACACCTATATGAAATATATTCAGTTGAAAAAAGATAGCCTGTCTGGCATCTTTAGTGTGTGATGCATACAGTAGCAATTATCACTGGCCCTACTCATCATGAGCTCAAGAAAAAGATTTAGGCTATCAGAGGGAAACTGGCTGCAGGAGAGTGTGAGAAACCTTCAGAAATGGAATTATTAAACTTCTGTGGTTCCACACAGCACCATATGGTGCAGCTGTTGCAGAAATGAGATGGAACAGTCCCTTGGATCTCCTTTGAGACAGCTAGGCAATACAGCAGCAGGAGAAATTGTATTTGCCATCTAGGAGAAATGAAACTTTAATTTTTCCAAAGAGATATTACAGAAATCACTTAACTCTCCCATACTCAGTAAGGGAGGAGGAGCTAAACTCTAAAGATTCTAATAAGCCAAGCAAAAATGCCTAAGCTAAATAAATCTGCTCAGGACTAAGGGTTGTATTTGTTTGAATCTTTAGGATGTGATCATGTCAGCAGTGGTGAGTAACTAGGCTAATTGTGAGTTCATCCAGATGTCAGCAGTGGCCTTGAGGTGGGGTAGGATTTGATTTTTTTGAATTTGCAGACATGAGTAAAAGTGTATAGTCCAAGAATAAGATAGTGGCTGTCTATCACAAATTTTATGTTAGTGGCTATGGAAACCTTGTTTCAAGGCAGGAGGTAATCCTAAAATTAGGGCTGCATCAGTAGTTCATGTTTTAGATGATTTTAGAGATCATTTTGATTGTGGTATGTGGTTCACTATTGCATGGCCTCAGGAGTTGATCTGCTACGAATGATAGTCTGCAGTTCTCTGCTTGATACAACTGTTCAGGGCTGCAAAAAGTGTCAAAGCTTGGTATCTGTGTGAAAATAGCATTCTGGATGGTCCATAAGAGCAGTAAAACTGTAGATTGTTCATTTCTGAACGTTATGAAGTGCTGCCTGTGTAGGACTGAGGCAGTTGCCTACCAGAAAGCATTGTTTGTGAAGTCTGAGCTGGGTGTCACAGAACAGACCTTACAGTGCAGTTTGAAGGGATGCTGCTATCGGTTTAATTTAAGACCTTCCATGAAACTAACAAATCTGTAAACGCAGCACTTGCGTGCACCAGATAGCTGTGCTTATCCCTCTTAACTCCAGGAGAGAAAAGCTGTCAGACCACACCAGCAGCCTCCACGTTTCTGTGCTGTTGGCTACTCCAGCACACCAGTTTGTGGCTGTAAGGGTAAGTACTCCAGCAGTTCCATCTGAGGGGGAAATGGTACTTCTATGATTTATTAATGTATAGTGTCACAGGTTAGCCAGGATGCCAGTTCTGTCAGGAAGGCTGAGGACGTACTGACTGCCCTGTTCTTGAATGCTTTGGCAGGGGGAAAAGAGAGAAAGCTGCAAGGGAAAAAAAAGTCAGAATCATCTTGGCTATTTTTGTTCCACGCCGCTCAGTTCTAGGAGGTTCTAAGAACACTGCTAAATATATCAGAAAGCTAGCAACCAAATGTGATGGAGATGCTTCATTCCTTACATTTCTACCTCTAAGCTGTTTGTTGTTCCTAAGTTTGCCTTAGTACTTACGCACTTGTTTTCCTGAAATTGAATGTTTTGGTTGAATGTTGGAATTGAATGTTTGGCTCTGGAATGCAGAAGTTACCAGCTGACTTTGGATTGTTTTGTTCCTTCTTCATAGCAGGTGGAATGTGGTCCTTGCAGGTCTGTGCTCTTAAGTGAGGATTATTCTGTAGCTTCCCCAGCACACAACGTAACAGGCACTGCTTTCCAGTCAGCACTGCTTAGATTGCCTGGATCAGACTGGAATTAAACAAGAAAAACCTTCCTCTCTTAAAGAGGGGGGTTATGAAGTGGTACTCATGTCAGGCAGAAAGGAAGTGTTGAGTGGGATGGAGGTGGAACACACTGTGGAACTGGAAGTGCAACGTTTCAGCAAAGGTTAACTCGGGTGGAAAGGGATTGCCAGATCCACTGCTAGGAGGGAACTTGAAGGGTGTCTGCATTTTATGGTTCTCAAGATCTTGGGCTATAACCTGTTCAGTGCATGCTTTTTCAGGTTAAAAAATAAGCCTGCATTTGTGGTTTGAGATGCTAAGCCAAATTGTATTAATTAAAGGGGAATAAATGTAACTTTGATAGTTTCTTCCAAATAGGTTCATGCCTACTGTTAATGTTAAATATCAAAAGTGAAAACCTAAAGCTGCTAGCTGACTGTTCAGCTGAGCATTGAGTGTTCTGTCTTCCCGTGTGCAAGCAACACTCCAAAGCAGTTTGAATTGACCAAAAAGGCTTTCCTGTCTACTTCTAGAATTGTGCTGTGCTGATTATTGTGTGTTTTTTTTAAAATTGTATTGTTTTGTTTTCCCCAAATGAGTACTAATCCTTATGTTGGGCTTATTTTTTCCTGTGATTTTTTTTTTCCCCAATTATTTGTGGGAGAACTTCTCATGACTGACACCTTCTTGCCAGATTCCCGTGTTTAAACACAGATCTAATTTTTCATAAATTCTTTGGTCCTTGGATAAAGCTGGAACAAAGCCTTGCTTGGCAGACTTCTCACACTTGTGCTTGAAAACATTATCTCCCTCCACTGCTGTCTACTGAGTTGAGCAGTTTGGAGCAGAGGTTTGCCTGATTCACATGAACCAAGAGGAAGGTTGCTGACCTACTGAATTGGTGGGGCAGGATGACCTGGTACCTTCACTTGGGGAGCTGGGGCATGGAATGACAAGGGAAAAGACAGTGAGGGATGAGAGGGAAGAGCAGACAGGATGGAGAGAGGCACTGAGTGGGATGCAGTCATCGCGGGGAGGTTAGGGGGGAACACAAAAGGAGACTTTGAAGAAGGGAGTGAGTAGTGAGTGAAGTGAGGTTTACCTGGACAGGCTCAGACAGACCAGTGCTGAGAATAACTCTTCAGGCACCTGTGAGCCTGCTTTTCTTTTTTCAGCAGCCCCCTGGCTCTCTGGAGGCTGTGCCGTGTTGGGAGATGCAAGCTTCAGGTTTGTCTGCCTGCCAGTTATTAATCAGTGTTGAGGATGAACAGATATTCAAATATGCTGATTGTCTGTGATGTGATTTTTGCCAACAGCTTGTCTGTAAACCTTACAGAAGGTCTAAATACTGTTCATTTGTTCCTGTCTTATATAATCTCAGCTTACTTCAAGCATGTGGGTAGAGGGGTTTTTTTCCCCTTTTTCTTTCTTTTTTTTTTTTAAATCCTGGTTAAAATGTTAGTAAGTTCAACTGAAAAGATAAACACTTTGATGCCAGGAGTCAGCTTTTTGATGCCAGCAGCTTTCAGCACAGGAAAGGCTTAACCATCTCATGTGGGGTTTTGTGCCTTGCCATTTGAAGATCTGTGGCTGCACAGGCTGATGAATACTCTTGTCTGCTTGGACAAATGTGAAGTTGGGGATGAAAACCAACTGATGCTCCAGTACCTTTTCTGGTGATCCCTCCTGCTTTTTCCCATGTACTAGCTGAGCTCACTCTCCTTTCTCCAGAACTCTCAATATCTTTCCTGTAGCTGTCTAGGAATTAGTTACAAAGGTCTTTGTAACGGTTGCAAATAGCATGTGATCTTAACAAATGTGAAAGAAGTGACTCTCTGTAAGCCTGAAATGCCTTCCAAGTTGTTGTTTTAAGATGCCTAATGTTATGGCCTTTACAGAATGATCTGTAGAGTGCCTGTGGTAGAAATGACTGAACTGCTCAGTCCTTCAGAAACAACATTGAAATTGGTCTGTGAATTTGGGAATTGGAAATTAAAGAAAGCATTGCCATAGTGGAGTATCTGTGTTTCTGTTCTTATGCATGGGTACTGCTGACAGCTAAGCAGCCCTCTATCCTTTTGTCTTCTTGTTAAGTCTTGGAGACTTCTGCAGCAAGCAATTTGTGTAAGCCTCAGGGTTTTAACAGTAGTTTATATGGAATTTACATACATGAAGCTCATATGGAGGGAAACTGATTTGTTTATTTTGATGAGTGTGTTTCTTCAGGATTCCAATATAACAGTTATTCTAACAGATTTTCATAAAATGGGAAATATTGAAGGGAAATCTGTGGCTGATGTGAGGGTCTTGATGAAACTTAGGGAACTGAGAAAACTGAATTAATTTTCATCTTATATCTAGGATCCTTTCCTGTTTTGGCTTTCTTTAGGAGACTTGCTAGTTTCCATCCTATCTGTCAGGGTAGATGATGTAGAACAACAGAGGTTTTGTGGCTATAAGTATCTGTTCTCTCAAGTGTGGTGAGGTCATACTGAAAAGCTAACAGAGGAATGAACTCTTGCACAAGCCAACAAAACACAAAAACCTACTCCTCCCAAATTCACATTGCAATTAAGTTTTCTGACAGTGTTTCTTCCACGTATAGGAAGAAGGAAGAAGTCATTTTGGGAGGCAGGAGGAAAATTCTGCCAAGAATTAAGAACCCAGGCCTTGGATCTGTAGATCCTTGCCAACAAGGTTGTCTTGAGATTTCTAAATCTGTTTTTTTTTCTTCATTACAGCTCGAGTTTGAATGTGCACTTTTATTTCTCTCACTAGAAAAATAATGTTTTCAGAAGAAAACTCTTGGAGCATTTCAAGTTGAAGGCACAAGATGCATTTGGCTTAAAAAGCTTGGTGCTATTTATTTTCTTATTATATAAGCCCAGATGAAGAAAATGGAAGATCTTACTAGCTTGTGATACAAATATCAGGGTTATCTCAACAGCTTCTACCAAACTCCCACTGCCAGGCAGGTAGCATGCTGCAGTGTTGGCTGAGCTCTGTGTGTCTGGCACAGCTTTGCTTCCCTGGGAGTCCTGAGAGGGTCTCCAGTCCTTGCAGTAATCAAACAGGTTGGGTTTTTTCCAGTGTGAAAAGTAACACTGGCTTGTCATCAAATGTGTCATTCAGACACGGATAATAAAGTGTTGAATGCTAATTTCTTTCAAAGATAAAAATGGCTTTTCTGTAGAACTGTTGGATGTGTTTTGTTATGCAGATAGTTATTTTCCTTTTATAGAGCAAGCTGCAGGTAAGCTGAGAATCCACAAAGCCACTGTAAAGAGTGACTGTTTGAGCTTGTGCCTAAAATGACACAGAACTTAATGACACTGTTAACTTTCATGAAAGCTGAAATTTCTTTGGATGTTTGCATTAACCTGTGCCAGTCCATCAGGTGGCATGTGACCCCTCACACACAGTGCAGCACGTCTGACTGGGGTTCCTGCAGACACCAGGTGAGACTGGAATCTCTGATCCTCACCTGGTTTTCTTCTTGAACCACATCTTGTGATAAGTAAGGCAGAGAGCGTGTGGCAAGGTGCTGTGAGGGAGGCTTTCCTTGCACTCACACTTACCAGCATGGACCTGGGTTACAGCATTTGTTTGATCTTTAGGGTGTACAGTTAGAAACTTCTGTTTTGGCTGTGGAGTTCTACTTCAGCTTCTCGTGGTAGCAAATTGTGTTAGGTGTGAAGGTCTGTGTGGGGAACAAAAAGTGGACAGCATGGAATCAGTTCTTTCTCCTGGTCTTTTTAAAGGCCTCTATGTTAAATGCAGTAATTGTTGGAGCAGGTCCAGAGGAGGGCCACAAAAATGATCCGAGGGCTGGAGCAGCTCTGCTGTGAGGACAGGCTGAGAGAGCTGGGGCTGTTCAGCCTGGAGAAGAGAAGGCTCCAGGGAAACCTTATTGCAGCCTTCCAGTATCTGAAGGGGGTCCTAAAAGAAAGCTGGGGAGGGACTTCTTCCAAGGACTTGTAGTGACAGGACAAAGGGTAATGGTTTTAAAGTAAAAGAGGGGAGAATTAGACTAGGTATAAGGAAGAAATTTGTTTACAGTCAGAGTGGTGAAGAACTGGCCCGGGTTGCCCAGAGAGGTGGTAGATTCCCCATCCCTGGAACCATTCCAGGTCAAGCTGGATGGGGCTCTGGGTGGAGCAGATCTCAGTCGTGTCTCCCCAGCAGGGGCTGTGGGCTGAGTGTGATGAGGATCACGCTGGGATTTGCCATGGAGGATGATGATGGTTGTGGTGTGGATCCTCCTACACTTTGAGAAATGCAAGAGCACTAATGCTGTGTTGATTTTATTTTTTAGGAAAGCACAGTATTTGATAGGTAATTTCAGCCCTGACTAGGCCACAGTATTCAATAGATGGTCTACACTTTTGCTTTCTAAAGTCTTCTGATTTTAGTAGCAAATTTGAAACACTTACTGTGTCAGTTTCTTGTTGAACCAGCCCCACTCAGGAGTGTGGTGTAAAAGAGCAAATAGTTCCTTCTTAACTGAGAGAGCTTGTTGGATATTGAAGTAAATTCTGCAGCCTTATAAAACATCCTAGTGCCCTTAGATGTTTGCTGGGTACTGGTAATGATATTATAGTTCTTGCAGTAGTGCCATAAAGAACTAACAGATTTTAAGTAGCTTTATAATATCCTTCTGTGTGTATTGTGTAAAGTCCTGATCTTTACAAATAACCACATAACCACGAGGGTGGTCAGGTACAGGTTGCCCATTGAGGTTTTAAGGTCTTTGTCTGTGAAGCTACTCAAAACCTGGCTGACAGAGTCCTGGGCAGACTGCTCTAGCTGACCCTGCCCGAGCAGGGGGTTGGACCTCAGTTATCTCAAGATGTCTCTTCCAACCTCAACAGTTCTGTCTGTCTGTGAACAGAGGCCAGCCGTGTGGGTTAGTTTTAGTTGTTTTTCTTTTTAAATGAAGAGTTAATCTCCTCTGGGGAATTAGGAGTGTTTTTAAGGGATCTGTGCATATGCAAGTGTTCTTTTCACTAAGATTCTCCTTCAGAATGCTTCCTTCCTGAGAGCTGGTGGTGGTTGAAAGCACTTTGTTACACAACAGGTCTAGTCCTTTATGTATTCAAATTTGCTTGTATCAGTTATGAAAACAGAGCAAGTTTTGTATCTTTTGAGTCCATCCTGAACTGGAAGAGAGACCTTTTCTGTTGAAGGTGAATACTCAGGAGATCCAAGTGCTTTCATTCTGCCCAGATCTGTAGAAGAAGCCACCCACAGAGTCTTTAAAGACTAACCTGTGTGGGACTGAGGACATACCAGGAGAAGGCAATTGGGGAACAACCTATGTGTCCTGGGCTCTGTGGTGTGTTCTGTGTGGTGGTGAGGAGTAAACACAGGTTGGATTTAGAGACCAGAATTGTAACTTTTATGGAAGTTTCTGGGAATGGAAATACAATAATGTAATTTAAAGGACAGATCTTTTTTATATGAAGTTTTTGTTAGGAGTGACAGGAATTGTTAGGAATGAAGTTATTGTTAGGAATACTTCTGAAATGTATTGGCAAATGTGTTAGTCTAATTTGTTTTAATTTTTGAATCCTTGTTGGGAGTGCCAAGTAGCTCACATCTTTCACACTGTAAGGTAACGAAATATCAGGGAAGCTCAAACATGAATCAAAGCTTGTAACCCACTGAGCAAGGGAAGAAGCTCAATTTACAGCAAAGATGATTTGGTGATCTAATGCTTTAAATATGTACTGTATGAAACTTATGGCTGTCTAGTAAAGCAGAGGATGGGGCTAAAACTGTTAAAGGCAACACAGTATTTTTGTTTTATAGTAGTGAAATTGTCAAACAAACAGTAACAGTGATATCTTTGAATGTCAGCTTTATTCATCCAGTAATGCATGTAGCATGATGCAGTGTGTAAAACATGTTCTTAATAATGAAATTACTTGTAGAGGTATGTAAAACCTGGATAAATAGCCAGCACCATAAATTCCTAAAACCCACACACATTCTTCTATGGCAGAGACGAGTAGAAGCAAAGTCTTCATGTGGGTTTGGTGTTGAGGAGAGGACGAGCTGGAGGCAGAGGTTTGCTTTTAAAAGTAACCTGCTCTGCCCTGTGGAAGGCTGTGTGCTCCTCCCAGCTCCAGAGCACCCAGCAGCAGCTGAGATGGTCTGAAGGAGGGCGAGCTGCAAGGACTCCAAAATGAGAATGGTGAGAGAGGGAAGTGAGTTCAGGCTTCTCAGTGCTCCCCTTGGAGACAGGGTTGGTCTGAGAAGCATGATAGTGCCCTGTGAGTAACTGGCACTGGGAGATGCAGAGAAAAAAGGAGGAAGGATGTTCTGCACAGAGAGAGGTGAGGGCAGCTGTAGTGTGGCACTGTTACTGTGCTGCTCCCACAGACTTCATTGCTCTTGGGACTCTTCCCAGCTCACCTCTTTATCACCAAGGATAAGGGGCTGATAGAAATTGTGTTTTGACTTCTGTTGAGTTGATAGCCTCCAGAACAAAAATGTTTTGGGTTTTTTTCCTTGCTTTTTATATCATCCTGTTGCTTCTCTCATTTCTCTCATCTGGTTTCTGTGTGTGTTAATTCCCATTTCTGTTCATCCTGTGTCACACCATGCTCCTCCTTTTTCTGTTAGCCCCCTGTGAGGCTTGAGCTTTCTGCCATACATCTTCTGATGTAGCTCCTAATCAAGACTTACCCTGATTTTCAGGGCTAGATATCTGGGTTTTGGAGGTGTAAGTGCTACCAGGATGAAGTAACCAGGAGTAACGCTTGGTTGAGAGTCAAATTGTTAGCAGGCAGATGAATCTCTTCCTCTGGCTTTTCTTTTGCTATGTTTCCCATTATACTTTTCCTTTTCTTTTGTCCCTGTCTGCCTCTTGCCTTGTTATTCTTTCATCAGCTGTATTGCTGTTGCTTTTTGGTATTCAATGAGCAGCACTGGCAGTTTAGAAAGAGCAAATTATATGACTAATTTTTCCGTTTCTTGGACAAAAACGTTGTCCAGGGAGGACAGCACAGGAAGGATGGTTAAAATTCTCTGTCTGCCTAGAAGGGGAAGGCTGCAGGGAGGTGATCTACTAAATGCATCTTTTTCTTTGCAGTCCCCTGCAAGACAAAGGCAGATGGACTGTTTCTGCTAACACCACATTATTCTGGGATAAGAAGCCTGGCTGCAGTTGGTCTTGATAACTTCTTGTGGGGTTTTGCACTGGGGGTTGCACAATGTGTCTTGGACTCCATTAGTACTGTAACTCTGATTGTATAATCTGTCTTGTGGATTTAATGTTCTACACCTGACTGAGAGGAGGCAATGGAGTGCACCCAGATTGCAGATGACACCCAGTTGGGTAACAGTCAAGATGCTGGAGGATTGAATCAACAGGAGCCCTGTGAAATTCAACAAGGAGAAATGCAGAGTCCTGTGTTAGCAGTTACTGAATTCTTTAGCCCTTTTCCCTCTGGTTTCCTGTGCTTGTTCCTCAGTCTTTCTTGCTGCCTTCCTGTAAATAGCACATAAGTCTGGTACAGCCCTGCATACTCTTCCATTCCACAGGGAGTCCCATGGCCCAATAGGCATTAGTTCCCCTCCATGGGAAAGGTGATCTGGGCTCTGTGGACCCTCACTAGAAGTTTTCAAGACTCAGCTGGATAAAGCCTTGAACAGCCTAGTACCACCTCATAGCTGAGCCTCTTTTCAGCAAGACATTGAACTAGAGACCTCCTGAGTCTAACCTGACTCACCCAACTATTCTAAAATGTGTTGTTCAACGGCAAATAAATAAATTCTGAGTTGTTTGCTCTGTTTGCATCATAACTTGATAATAATCTGTATTTTAAATCTGCATATTGCAGCCTTGTTCTGCCTCTTGATGGTACTGGAAATGTGGTAGACCAGCAAAATACTTCCATTTCTGAATCACTGCTTTCTCAAATCTAAAAAGCTGTTTAATATGTGCCACGAATGAATTCCTTGCTCTGTGTCAGAGTTTGTTGCTTTGTTTAATAGTGCTAGCATTAGAAACTAGAGTTGGTCTCTCTGCTGTCTCTTAAGAGTGATTTTTCTAAGTCAGTGTTAGACATTTTAAATGCCAGTTATACTCTTTTGTTGAGACATTACAAACAGTGGTTAAAATGTGTCAGTATGACAACTACTGTGTGCTGGATTCTTATTTTCAGAGAATCAAATATGTATTAGCCCTCTTCCAGTTTGAACCCATTACCTCTTGTCCTGTCACTACAAGCCCTTGTAAAAAGTCCCTCCCCAGATTTCTTTTAGGCCCCCCTTCAGATACTGGAAGGCTGCAATAAGGTCTCTCTGCAGTCTTTTCTTCTCCAGGCTGAGCAACCCCAGCTCTCTCAGCCTGTCCTCACAGCAGAGCTGCTCCAGCCCTCGGATGATCTTTGTGGTCCTGCTCTGGACCTACTCCAACAGGTCCATGTCCTTGTGTTGGGGCTCCAGAGCTGGACACAACACTCCAGGTGGGGTCTCACCAGAGCAGAGTAGAGGGGCACAATCCCCTCCCTCGACCTGCTGGCCATGCTGCCTTTGCTGCAGCCCAGGACAGGGCTGGCTTTCTGGGCTGCACTCACACATTGTTGGCTGACGTTGTGCTTTCCATCAGCCAGCACCCCCAAGTCTTTCTCCTCAGGACTGCTCTCAATCCACTCATCACCCAGTCTGTATTTGTGCTTAGGAGTGCCCTGACCCAGGTGCAGGACCTTGCCCTTGGCCTTGTTGAACTTCATGGGGTTGGCATGGGCCCACTTCTCAAGCCTGTCAAGGTCCCTCTTGATGTCATCCCTTCCCTCCAGCGTGTTGGCAGCAGCACCCAGCTTAGTGTCATCTGCAGGCTTGCTGAGCTGTATGTGATCCCACCATCCATGTCACCAGCAGAGATGTTAAACAGTGCCAGTCCCAGTCCCTGAGGAGCACCACCATCCAGTGGCTCTGTGATTAGGGATACTCCAGGTATGAGCTGTAAGGCAAATTCTGTTGTAGAGCTTCCAGACCAGGACTTTCTACATTTGAACCACATGGGGTTAAGGCTTGCAGCACCAAGGCAGTTTGTGCATACTTTGGCTACAGAGTTCTGTTGGTTAGCTGCATAAAAAGCTCTTAAGATTTTAGTTTTGGGGTTTTTTTCATTAAATGATGATGACAATTCTTAGATTAATTTTAAGAGTGTGGCAGCTGCATTGGCTTACCCCCTTGGAACACCAACGTGCTGCTTTGAGAGCTTGCATACTTTTATGGCTAGCATGGCTTAAGTAGTACACAGGAAGATCAGAGTGACAAGTGTAAATGGATGCAAATTTGCTCTTTCCAGGTTGTACAGGATCACAGTACTAAGTTATTCTGTTTGTGTGTTCATGTAAGTCAGTGTGTCTCTAGCCTGACTTCCTCAGAAGAGCTGATTCTTCTGTCAGAGCTAATGCAGCTCAAACTGTCATCATGATATTTACAGTTTTATCAACAAACTTTGGAGTGATCACTCCCATTGTAATCTAAGGGAGCAATATCTCCTCATCTGATGTCACCACTGGTTCATTGTAGTGGAAGATTAAAGCAATAATCTTGTTCTTCAGTAATTATATATTAGCTGTACAGGGTTTTACTTGAAATTCTGCAACAGCAGAATAGTGTGAGATCCACGTTTAGGTATTTTTTAGCACTGTGAAAGTTACTTACTAGGTTCTTTTATAAGACCACAGAGATTGTTTCCTGCTCTGTTGGGTTCTGAAAACATAGAGTGAAAGATCAGCAGTGTCTTTTTATTTAAATTTTGCTTTTGATGAAGCTCAGGCTTTCTGTCCTCTGCAGAGCACAGTCCACATCAGCTGCCCTAGCGTGCAGGGCTGCCTGCTGACTCTGGAGGATGTATGCTGTTTGCTGAGATCTCCCTGTCCAGATTCTGTTTTGGTGGAAACTATAAGCTACTTCAGAGCTTCATGGCAGTAGGAATAGGTCCACGTGCTTCTTTTTTCAGAAGGGAAAGTGTCAGAGTTTTATTTCTCTTGGCACGAGTGGGGTGTTGCTGTGGAGCTACAGCCTGCTCCATGTGTTCCCAGCAGTGTCTCCCTCTCTGTGCTCCAGCATTTTAAGGCTGGGTGGGAATTGTTGCAGTAATCTTCTTCTGTTAAAGATCTCTCCTTTTTTTGTCCTCTCTTTCAGATTTAGCCTTGGAATCTAATCCATCTGATCATCCCAGAGCAAGCACAATTTTCCTGAGCAAGTCTCAAACAGATGGTAAGCTTTTTCCAATTTAATAGGAGGTGGGAGAAAAACTGGAACAATAACTGCCTGTTTTAATGAGACAGCTCTGCACTCAACCTGCTTTAATTCTTTCAGAGCACAGGGATTAACAATTTGTGTGTTGTCTCAGAAATGTGTTCATAGTCTGTTTCACTTAACACTTAAAATCACTGTGTTCTTCTAAGTGCTTAAATATCAGGAGATTTCAGAGCCTGGATCCTGGTAGTCTGAAGGAGCAAGACTTTCTTCATTAGTGTAATTCAAGCTTCAAGCAGTGGTGAGGGTTTTATTAACAAGGTTTATTTTAAAATTTGATTTAAATTTAAAAAAAAGTTTTCTGTAAGGAATAATAAGACATCAGTCTATCAGTTGCTTTTGAATATGTTTTAAACTGAATAATTTCAGCAGCATTATTCTTGAATTCTGTTTTTAATTACATGGATGTATTGGGATTTTTGGTTACTTCACAAACCCCTTAATAAAGTCAGTTTTGAACAACTGCTAGAGCTTGTGCTTTCCAAAATGCTGTTAAAAAGTAGCATTTCCATACTACACAACAAGAGGTGATACCAAGGAGCTGTGGGGCTCTTTCCCCAAGGCCTCTGAGGTCAGGCTTCAAGTGGTCAGAGGATGTCACTGCAAGATTTCAGCCCCCTCTGAGCTGAGCTGAGCACTGCTTGAGCTGCAGTGAGCAAGCTGAGAGAGTTCTTGGACGTTGCAGTGCAGTTTCCTTGTGCAGCCTTTCAGCCTTGCTGCAAATAATGTTCCAACTAACTGCATGAGCATCCTTGCTGGGGGTAGTGTTGCTTTTAAACGTGATTTGGTATTCTTCAGATGTAATGTACTGAAATGGATACACTGGTGTTCATGTAGAACAATGGTGTTAGATGGATGAATAACTTCAGCTGTTCTTTGAAGTCTGTATGAGTTGGATAAATTGATTTTTACAGGGTCTCTTTATGGACAAGTCATGCAGAAGAATTTATTTTCTATTTCACTGGATCTTAGAGTCATAAAATCACTAAGGTTGGAAAAGACCTCTAAGATCATCAAGTCCAGTCTTCAACCCAACACTACCATGACCATTAAACCATGTCCTGAAGTACCACGTCTACACATTTTTTGAACCCCTCCAGGGATGGTGACTCCACCACCTCCCCAGGCAGCCTGTTCCAGTGCCTCGCCTCTCTGTCAGTAAAGAAATTCTTCTGAACACCCAATCTAAGCCTACCCTAGTGCAACTTGAGGCCATTTCCTCTTGTCCTTTTGCTGGTAACTTGGGAGAAGAGACCAACACCCACATTACTACAGCCTCCTTTCAGGTAGTTCTAGAGAGCAATAAGGTCTCCCCTCAGCCTTCTCTTCTCCAGACTAAACAATCCCAGTTCCCTTGTCAGACATTCCCCAGACCCTTCACCAGCTTTGCTGCCCTTCTCTGGACCCATTCCAGCACCTCAGTGTCTTTCATCTACTGTGGTGCCCAAACCTGAACCCAGTCCTCAGGCTGTGGCCTCACCAGGGCCGAGTCCAAGGGCATGATCCCTGCCCTGCTGCTGCTGGCCACGCTGGTTCTGATACAAGCCAGGATGTTGTTGGCCTTCTTGGCCACCTGGGCACACTGTTGGCTCATGTTGAGCTGGATGCCCACCAGCACCCCGGGTCCTTTTCTTCTGGGCAGCTTTCCAGGCACTGGTCCCCCAGCCTGTAGCATGGCCTGGGGTTGTTGTGACTGAAGTGCAGGACCTGGCCCTTGGCCTTGTTAAACCTCACAGGGTGGACCTTGGCCCATCAGTCCAACCTCTCCAGGTCCCTCTGCAGAGCCTCCTGACCCTCGAGCAGATGGATGCTCCTACTCCACAGGAGTGCTGTGGGAGGTGGTGTCAGAGGCCTTACTGCAGTCCAGGTGGACCACAGCCACAGCCTTTCCCTCAGCCACTAGGCAGGTCACTGGGTCATAGAAGGAGATCAGGTTGGCCAAGCAGGACCTGCCTTTTATGAGCCTGTGCTGGCTGGGCCTGATGCCCTGGCTGTCCTGCACGTGCCCTGTGATCTCCCCCGAGATGAACTGTTCCATAATCTTCCCTGGCCCTGGGGTCAGGCTGACAGGCCTGGAGTTCCCCAGATCCTCCTTCCTGCCCCTCTTGTACATGGGTGTTTTTTCAAAAAAAAATTGGAAACTCTCTTCCAATTGTTAATTTTTCTAAATCTGTGAGAGAATGTATCTTGCCAACAAATAGTGATGATCTAAAGTCAAAACTCGAGATGTCCCCTGTCCAGGCTTGTGACACTTGTATAACTTTCTGCAGGTATGCAGCTCTGAGCTCTGTTTTACCACTACTGTTAGAGCTGGAAGTTAAACCTTACAATCTGTTTTGAAAGGCTGACACAGTTTAAAATGATCAAATAATAGGATTGCAGTTGTACAGACATAGTTTGTGCCAGCATCTTACCTTCCTCTGACAGGAGAAGTGGCACCTCCCTTCCTCCTTGGCAGGATCAGTGTGTGGTGTTTTTACTACCAATTGCTAAGTGGTTGTTGTTGGATGTTGGACATTGTGTCTTGCAACTATCTGAAATCAGTTTTTCATGATGTACAGCATCTTTTCAAAGCTGAGACATTTTCCCCTTAGTGCAATGGGTAGAAGCAGCTCCTAAATGTCCATGCACGTGGTATGTTGTTTACTAGCTCAGTATTATTTCCTGAAGCTACTTTCTCAAACACCTGAAGTGAAATTTGAACTTCTAATACTCATGTACTTCAGAAGACTAGGTTACTAGAATGGCTTCACTGAACATAACTTTGGATTGTATTTTAGAAATGTTTCAGTTCACATTCTTTCCCCCTCTTTCTAGTGCGAGAGAAGAGGAAGAGTAACCACATCAATCATGTAAGTTAACCAAGTTCTTCATGTGCTGGATAGATGATATTAGCATATTGGGGCAAAGACAAGGTCAAGAAACAACTGGAGTAGTTCTAGGTATATAGTTTTCTACACATGTTCCAAATCCTCCTTAGCAAGATAAAACTGAATTAGCTTTGCCCATCTTTAAAAAATAAGCAAGCAGAGCATCACAGAGCACAGAATGGCTGATGGCAAAAGAATAAGAATAGATTTTTTTGTTGTTGTTGTTGTGTCAGTCTTTAGCATTTCAGAGCATTCAGCAAAGGAAAAAATATAAGTGAAACTGCCTACATTGTTTTATTTAAAACAGAAATAAAACTGGATTAATTTCTCAGCCAAGATGACAAGCCTTAAATGACTTTGTTTGAGCATCACTACAGGACTTGCTGTGAGAAATGAAATGTGTCCAGCATGAAAAGAGAACGATGAACAAACATTGTCATCAGCATGTTAAAGGAGTTTTAAAATACATTCTGAGCTTCTGGAAGTATTAGTTGGTTTTGACACTTCACATGTAAAAGAAAAATGCACACAGAAGATGTGATGTCATGAATAAGTGGATAAAAAATTATTGACTAGTAAAGCTAAGAAGGGAAGTTATTAACATAAAGGTTAAAAAAATAACAAAAGTGTCTACTGATAAGTTACTGGTAGGATGGTAACATAATGATATTTCAAGTCTACTGTAGTTAGTATGAATATGGGGGTGGTTCTTTTTTTTAAATTTTATTTATTTTTCAATTACAGTTCCAGCTTTAGTCTGCCAGCAGCAAGATGAAGTATGATTGGATTGTTTTTGCTGGCAAACTTCAGTTGGAATGGGAGATATTCACAGGCAGCCATTGATGGGTTCCAACATTTTCATATGGAAGATTTTCAAGTTTTTAAGACAAGGCATTTAAAAAGATTCTGGGAAAAATTAATGAATCTTAAATTGCTTAAAACTCCTCCCTCAGTTATGATGTCCTAGCTCTACTGCAAGGCACTCTCTGAAAGTGCTTAGGGAAGTGTGACTTAGTGCTACATAGGAATATTTCTTACAGCAGAAAATCTACAGGATTAGGATAGCTGATGGAGCATACTGCTAGCTCTAAATGTAAATGTATTTCCAGATTCCAGGTGCTGAACAAGATGTGAGTGAAGTAAACAATGTTAGAAGAGGTTTCTTTTTTTTTTTCTTAAGTTATAACAAGACAAAACCCCAAATGCAAAACTGTCTTTACAGGGAGCAGTACTGGATAACCAGGAAAATTAAAGTACAGGATATAAAAGAAGGAAGAAGATGATTATGGGAGTCACAGAGAAGTATAATGAAGTATATCATAGAGAGGAAAGACTGAGACCTGGGCTGGCAAGACAGAACGGAGAACTGAGAAAATCACAGGACTTGTTGTTTTAGCTGCAGCTGTTTCAGCTGAAAATTACTTATCTGAATACATCATGTTGTGTGTTACAAGGGACCATTTAAAAACCTGCCTTACACAAAGGGTATCCTCAGGAATGTGATGGCTTTTGGTTTTTTCCCCCTAAGGTTTCTCCTGGGCAGCTTACGAAGAAATACAGCTCGTGCTCGACAATATTTATCGATGACAGCACCGTCAGCCAGCCCAACCTTAGAAGCACAATAAAGTGGTAAGAGCCCTTTGTCATCAGCACGGGGCTGAGCAGCATAGCAAGGCTCATCTGGGCTTCTGTGCTGACCAGCTCTGGCCCAAAGCCAGAGGAGCCCAGCACTGCTTGTCCGAGTTGGTCGTGGAGGGGTGGGGAGGTCTGGTGCTCTGGTTAGTGATGCCTGCTGAAGAAATGCTTTTTAATGATTTTTTTTTTTTTAGTTCCAGAGCTAATATTTTTCAGAGTAGTTATTATTGTGCACTTGAGAATCTGAGGCAGTACAGAGG
The DNA here is from genome assembly GCF_000691845.1 of Merops nubicus. Lineage (NCBI taxonomy): Eukaryota > Metazoa > Chordata > Aves > Coraciiformes > Meropidae > Merops > Merops nubicus. Next base: position 17,501 of record NW_008610257.1, read on the forward strand.
TGTGTCAGCATTTGGGGTTTAAAGGTGTGTGTTGGGGTGGGGAGGTCAGAGGCTTCCCGTTGAAAGCAAAATCCAGAAACTCTTGATGTGGGAAAACTTGGAGTGGATTTTGTGTGGAGCTGCAGGAAAAGTTTGCAGGGCTGTGTTTGCTGCTCGCCAGTGGTATTAGCCTGCCCTCTAGTTGCAAACAACAGCATGCTGCTGGCTTTGGCTTTAGTTCCAGCCTTTCTGCTTTTTCTTTGGATGTTTGTTATTTTAGGGAGGTGAGCTTGATGGTTGTTTAATCTTCCCGGTTCTCCAGTGAAATGGGTGTCTGGCCTATTCTGTGCACCACAGAGACAGTTCTTTGCACATAGACAATACTAGTCAAAAATTGAGAAGAAAATTTTACTGTGCTTGAAGGGAAAGGAAGGCAAAGTACCTTCAGGCCCAGGCAGCCTTACTGCTTTAAGGATTTAGTGGAGCTTGAAAATGTCTAAGTTGATTTGTTTCTTTAAAATTTAGTTTCAAACAAAATTATCTAGCATGTCACTGCTTTTCTAGAGAGGAAAGAACCTAAACGATGGGGCTTGTGCCATCTTGAAGTGTCACAAGCTGGTGTACATCTGGCAACAGATCAGAGCATGATGGATTCCTGTGATGACAGTGTTCCTGTTGACACTGCTAGTAAAGGATCTGAAATTTGGCCACAGCAGATGAGTGTCAATGTAAAATCTGTTGCCTTACTTGACTCAGCTGAGACTGAGATCTGTTCTTGTGCCCTTCTTGGGTTATGTTGGCATATCATCTTCATTATTCTCTTTTTTTAGACAGGTCTTAAATTAGACAGCCAGAGAAGCAGGATTAAAACCTCAGCAGAATCTCTACAATAGTACATATATAACATCAAGTAGGATCTCTATTATATTTCAGTTGTGAATTGGCCACGTTTTCAATACATGTCCCCTAATCAGGGAATGAAGGTGTGTGTGTAAAGTGTGGCACAATTCTTATTTCCTAGCACACATATCTACAACAAATGTAACAGTAGTTTGGCTAGAAAATTTGATTTGGCCAGTTTCTGTTCAGGCAGGTAAACACCAGAAGTGAGACACAGAGCACTTGAGGTGGTGAGAGAGGCCAGTGCACAATGGTTTCTGACCTTTTGCCCTGAACAACAGCTTCTGCAGTGGAATACTGTGTACAGAACATGCTTTGTTAAGTCTTTTTTTCTTTCTCTTTTTT
>NW_008610258.1:0-10881 GCF_000691845.1 Merops nubicus
AATAAATGTGGGCTCCAGCCCTTCATGCCACTTGGTGTCTATGGGTGGGTTTGACAGCCCTTCTCCTTTACTCCCCCCCAGCTGCTGCAGGGACTGTTCAGCACAGGCTGGCTCTCCCCCAGACTCCCTCACTTCCGCAGGGCAAAGGAAGGGCCTTTCTGCTCCCTCCTGCCAGCACCTGCATTTTCTACCAGCTGGGTTTAGGGAACAGGCCTGAGCAGTCTGCTGCCAGACTCAGCACTGTGCTGAAAGCAGCAGTGAGCACTTGGTCACCCCTCAAGCCATCCCTCCTGCAGAGAAGCACCGATTTTGGACAGTAAATGGACACAGGCAGCCTGAAGCACCACAAATGATACTGACTGCTCAAGTGATGCAGGCGGTCTCTTTCTGACCTGCTGTTGCCTTGCAGGTGGCTACGGGCAAGTCTTGCTACTCCCTGCAGCAGTTTCCCCAGCTGGAAAAAGTGAATAACAATTTCTGGATGGGCCATAATCTCCTCATTCAACTCTTGCCTGTTTTCTGCCTCTTTGGCCAGGATTCTGGTCCACCTTTCTTGATAATCCCTCCATCTCATGGGTCTGCACCCTTTCCTGTCACTACCTGGCCAGCATACACCCCTGGCAGCCATGAGGCTTGGGCTGGGCATATGGGGACAAGGTGAGTGCAGTGCAGGGACAGCCATGGGAGTGGAATTACCCATGCACCACCCTGCCCCTTCCCCGCAGCACCAGGCACAGCACCTATGGAGGAGAGCTGCTCTTGGCTGCCACCATGTCACTGCTTCTAGTACAGTGAGAAGCAATGTCTGAATTCCCCTTCCCCTGGCTGGGACATCCACACTGGTGTCATGCAGGGGCAGCCCTGGCTTATTTTTGGGGCCTCCTCCACTTCATCATTTCTGCTCTGGGGCTAGGGAACCTTAGGATTACATTTGCACGATCCTCGGGGGTTGTTGGTACCACTGATCCTGCTGTGCTTCTGCTCCCTTGGGATCTTGCTAGCTGCAGGTCAGCTGATCTTTGAGCTGCACAGAGCTGCAGCCCTTCTTTGCTCCATCATTCTTGGGGTGCAGCAGCCAGGTGAAGTCCAACACACATTTCTCCTGCAGCCTGGAGCTTTGGTTCCAAAGGAGGAAGCTTTTTTCCCCCCAAAGAACAGGTGTATCCTTTGCTCATGCTGTGATTTATCTGCATTAAGGCTGGCATTTGTCTCTCCATCTGAACTGGCTTTGCCAGGAGACAAAAGCACCAGGAGAGGTGCCCTTGTTTTTGGCTGGTGGGTTGTTTTAATGTTTGGGTTTTTTTTTTCTTGTTTGTTTGTTTGTTTGGTTTTTTTTATTTATTTATTTTCTGAGACAGTAGGTTCTGAAAAAAAGCAGCTCCCCTAAAGCACCTCTGCTTTTGCAGAGAATGGTGGAGCTGGTTATATGGGATAACACATTCCCTGTGATTAAACCCCAGCACTGGTTCCAGAGGGGAAACTGGAAATCCCTGCGGCATCCTTCCCTCCAGCTGTGCAGGGAGGCACTGGAAAGGTGGCAGGGGTTTCCTGCAGAGGTTTGTGAAATGAGTGGGTGTGACACGCATCCGGGTGGGCATGGCCAGTGGGCCAGACAGGAGCCAGCTGGCAGCACGTACCCAGCAGCACAGGAAGTGTGGCAAGACTCCACAGTGGGGACTTGCCTGTTCTTTACTTTGGGTCACCAGTGTCATGCAGCACAGCCAGTGCCCTCTGCCCATGCAAGTACCAGGAGGAGTGAGTGCCCCATGGTTGGCTGCTGCTTGAGATTCTCTGCATTCCTGAGAAGCTGCCCAGAGACACTCACTTTTCTCATATACACAGAAAATCATGCCAGGAGAGATTAGACATGGCTTACTTTGTTCTGAGTCATTTATATCAGCCATCACCCCATACTGACCTGAGAATTTCACAATTGAGGGAAACAACCAGTGCTTTTTGCATGCCTGTGGGTTCTTGGCTCTGACCAAGCACGTTTCTCTGAGACTCTCCATGGCAGGGGCCTGTCCTGGTTTTCCCATCACATCTGCACAGGAGGACAGTGCTCTGGGGCAGGTCTGGGGATGGGCAGATGTGCACATGCTGTGCCTTGCACAAGGCAGCACTGGTGCCAATGCCTCTCTGCAGCTCTCTCAAAAGTACATCTGTCTGCTACTGCCTGGCACCTCCAGACCCAGCCATGTACTGGCGATGCTGATGCTTTGTAGTGGCACCCACACAGGTTTGCACAGCCCTCAGAAGTGCCAGAGCTGCTAATGCCACCCCACTTACTGGGGGCACACATGCTCTTGCTGGGGCATATGAGCTCTGTCTTACCAGGCTCTGCCAGGGGGCAGCCAGGCTCCCTGTGGATGCCCAGCTGTCCTTGGCAGGCTTTGCCCTGCACTGGCTCTCATGCACCTGTGAAAAGTTACCTGGTATGTACAGTGAGGACCAGGACCTAGGCCTCCTTCCCAGGTTATTTGCAAATGTCCTCTATTTTCACATTTGGATTCCCTTTCCTACACCCTTCAGTAGCGTGGCAATGAAATTTTCTTTCTGCTCTCTTGGGTTAGACCAAATTTCTCCAGTTTACTCTTACATCTCGGGGTCAAGAACCTGGTGCTGCCTCCCAGCAGCTGAAAATGGTTAAACTCAGCAATCTGCCAGTGTCACAACAATTAATATTTGACTGTGTCCAGTCTTCTGCCACTGCAGCCCCAAAGGGAAGCTTTGCCTAACTTCCCTCCATGATACATGGGTGTTGTCATCCTGTGATGCCTGAAGCATCCTTGCCAGGGCTTGAGGCAAGAAACCCCCATGCAACCCTTTCCCCTCCAGCACTGAACAATGTCCCTCTACTTCACTGTGCTAGAGCAGGTGGTGAAAAGCACCTGGGACATCCCCCAGATGTGGCATGCCACTTGTTTTTCCCAAAAATGCTTGCTAGAAAACGTGAGGTGGGTTGCTGCTTATCTTCTTTGCAAAGGAAGGGAGCCCCAGGTTGGGCCTGGAGCCAGCCACCAGCCTACAAGCTGGAAGAAATGTATTTCCCACTGTCTTTTTGCCTCTCTGGGAGTAGGTGGGTGGTGCAAGGGGAGCACTTTCTGCCCTGTGTCCTGCTGCCTCAGCTGGACTCTTGGGGAGTGCATGAAAGGGTGGGCAACCTCTTGGCAGGTTGGGGTTTTACGCAGGCCAGTGGGAGTCCCCCTGGGCATTCCCTGCTGCTGCATGGGAGCCCTGGCAAGACAAAGCTGCCTGGGATGATTTTCCCCCTTGGGCCCAGGGCTGCCATAAAGAGAAGGGTGAGAAAAGAGGGGGGTGTCCCCAGCAAGGTGGTGAAAACTGGCCCATCTCTGAAGGAGGAGGACAGAGAGCTGTCACCAAGCCCAAGGACATGGGGTGCTTCTGCACGATAAGCCTGTGGGGCTGGGATGCTCAAGGTCCTTCCTGGGCTATGCTGGGCTACATGGGACAGTAAGACACTCAGGAATGTGTTCCTGCACCTGCTGGGACTGGCCCTACCCAAGGGGGCTCAGGTCTTATCTTCCACCACATCCCCTATCAGATCCACCCACCCTGCACTAAGGATTCACATCTGGAACCCCCAACTCCATCACCTCCCTCTGTTGCCCAAGCACCAAGATCTGACACACGGGTGCTCCTGCTACCCTACAGCATGATTTATGGGACATTTCCCCATCTCACTTGCCCAGCAGATGGTGGGACCATGCAGGGTGTTCCTCCTGATCCTCCTGCCTTCATTAGCATATGTGTGTGTGAGTCAATGTGTATGCATTTGGATTGGGGGGGGGGAGGGATTTACTGGTCTTTTAAAACCAGACACTGAATTAATTTTAAACTGAATACATTTGCAAAAATGTTTTAATGCATCTTGTCTGAGCTGCTCTGCAGGACCATGGGAGAAGACAAGGGTGAGGAGTAGCTGACAGGACCAGGGCTCCCAGGCCCTTCAACCCCTTCTTCCCATGTGGCTTGAAGTGAGATGTGGGTAAATGACCACTGCTTGGGGTACAGGCACCCAGGGGACAGAGATACACCCCACATATGTACACCATGCTGTGTCCTCCCCTCCAGCCCTGCCGCTGCAGGTGCAATGTGCTCTGCAGGCTGCTGGTCCTGGAGGACTCAGGGCAGCCTCTCCTGCTTGGTATCAATAAGCTATTATTTGCATTCTGAAGGCAAATTTTCCCCTAAATCACCACTTCCTCAAGCTGTGCAGGCCAGCAGGTACAGAAGGCAGCTGCCGGCTCCCGAGAGGCTCCAGCTCCCAGCGCAAGTCCAGGCTGACCTTCGGGGCTGCACTAAAGGCTCCTGTAACCTGAGCAGCAGCAGAGTGCTGCCCTGCAATTCATTCCCGTCCTTCCCCTTTGTGCTAAGAGAGAAGGTGGGACCAGGCAGAGACCACACCTAAATTCCCCTTCCTCTGCAAACCTCCCTTTCCTCACCTCTCTCCCAGACATAGGCCAGGACATTGAGCCAGCTGGGTCCTGCAGCAGAGCTTACTGCTGCACTTGCCCTCCCTTTCCTTTGTTTTTTTTCCTCTCCTCCTGTCACTGCCATTCCAGAGGAAGAGCAGGAGAATCCTTTGCATTAATCTGCTTGAGCAATTCCTCTCCTGATGTCTTTGAGAAATTCTCCAGCAGCCTAACTGACCCTGTCGGTGGTGTCTTTGTATCACCATCTCCTCTGGACGATGAAGACTAGAAGATAAGAAGGTATCTTCTCTCGATGAGAAGATAAAAGCTTTTCTCTCCTCTTTCTCATTCCTTCCTTTTCACGTTCCCTCCTGAAGCCAAAGTGGTTCCCATTCAGCGGGCACAATGCTGATGGGAGCCCTCTGCAGCCTCCTGGTGCTCTGCCTGGTTCAGGAGGGCATCAGCAAAGTGAGAAGATACTACATCGGTGCAGTGGAAACTGCCTGGGACTATGTGCACAGCGACTTGCTCTCCACGCTGCAAGCACCTGCAAGGTAAAGCTCTTTCTATTGCAATTCCAGCCCTCTGCTGTGGTGGTTCTCCCACCCTGGCATCACAGCACTGTGAGTTTGGGTCCAGGCAGGCAGGTGCATGGGGGCAGCCTGGTAGTGTAGGCACACTGAGCTGCTGGTACAGCTGGGAATGGGTGTTTCTGTGCAATGAAGAGTCACTTAGTTGTAACCACTGATAATTCACATGTGGAATAAATCTGAGAAAGTTGCTGACCTGCTCTCCACTACTGCTCCATACTGCTTTATCCTAATGCCATTTGCATGTGATGCTTTAAAGTCTGTGCCCAGAGCTAAGAGCTGGTTCTCCAGCCTGTGCTTTTTCTTCTGCTCTGTATTTTGGGTAGGTGTGAGGAGAGATGGTGTCCTGTGCCTTCCTGCCTGGGGACTGCATAGGGAGGTTAGATGTGGCCCCCTGAACATAACTCAGGCTCCCCACTGTGTCTTCCCTTGGTAAACTCCAGCTTCAGTTTTTTATAACTTCATGCCCATTACATTGCTGGGGCTGAAATTTTTCATTGAGGGAATAAAAATAATTTTGAGTGTTTGGGCAAAGAATGATGTTTGTACACAGTAACAAGAGGGAGGAAGGCATGGTGGATTTATCCGAATACTTTCAAGTAGGAAGGAAAAGTGGTGGTTGCATTGCTGGGGTGTCAGGGCAGTGTTGTCTGGAGACACGGTTGGCTTGGATGTGCATGTCTGTGAATGGACTGTTCTGAGCTCAGCATGTGGAGCAGAGATGGATGGCTACAGCCCCTGTGGATCAACCCACACCTCTTCCCTCTGCCCTGCTTCCACATCCCCTTCTCCTGACTCTGTGCTGGGGAGATGTCAGCCCACAGCCCCATTTCAGACCCACACTGGCTTGAGAAGTGAGAAGTTGTGGTCAGGCACTGGAAACCAGGCTCTGGTGATGAGCCAGGTCAGATTGACCAGCTGCTGTAGTCACTATATCAGGGTTAAATTGTTTCTTCCTCCATCTGATTACTTCAGCAGGTCCCCCATCTGATTACTCCAGCAGGAAAACTGCATCCAGCAGCACCCATTTTACTAATGCCTCCACTAATGTTGCACTCGGGATCCCTGCGGCTGAGGTGAAGGTGGGGTCACTCAGACTGTTCATTCAGCCTTGTGGCTTTCCATTCCAGCACTGACTTCAGTGACATGCTCGTGCACCGCTTCTGACCCAGGAGGGATTCGGGGACCTGGCTCTGCCCTGGAGACCAGCGGGGCATTGGCAGGCAGTCTAGGCACTTATCCTTCTTTAATATGGAGAAAGACAACTTTGGGTTTCTCAGAGGAACTTGGTGCCATGCTCCACCCCGGGGAGGCAAGGCACGGCTTGGCATGGCTTCTGCCAGCTGGATGGCCTTCTCCCTGCCCCTTCAGCTTCAGCCGGGGTCCCCCTGTGAGGGGAGGGCACAGGAAAACCATCATGTGCAGGGGCAGAGATGCCGCTGGAGCTGGGATGCCTCTGAGCTGTATGTGGAATGTTTTCTGCTCCACTCAAGTTACTAGCATCTCATGGCAGCCTCTAGAGGTGCACCTCCAAATAGGACTTCCAAAACCCCTGTATGTATCCAGTGGTTTCTCTGGCGTGTTTGTGGAAAGCTCTGCCAAACTGATGGGCTACAGCACACCAGACCAGAGCTGCTTACTCCTTCCCCACAATTTTTGTTTCTCTTCCTCTCAAACACAACACAGGCAGGGCTGGAGCCGGGACCAGCACATCCTGTGACAGCCCCAGGGATCTCAGCTCCAGCTTGGAGTTGGCAGCCACATAGCAGCAGCCCATGTTTGAGTGCTTTGGCAGTACAGGGAATTTACCTTGGCCGTCTCCCAGCTTCAAGAGATAAACAGATAGTGCAGCTAACAATGCTGATCAATGGTGCCAGGAACTTATCTCCCTGCCTCAGCATTAGCCGCCCCTGGGGTAAGAAGTCCCCAGGGACCCCAAGTGCAGAGGACAGGCCAGAAGCACTTGGATCAGATGTCCCTGTGCTGAACTTTGCCTTTTCATACCCTGCAAAGGCTGCCAGGCTCTGCTGTGCCTCTGGGTCCTGTCATGCTCCCGCAGGCCTGCAAAATCCCCCTGGCTCCAAAGGGATTCTGCTCTGTTTACTGCAGAATTAGCAGGATTTAGTATCTCAGGGGTGTATTTTCAAAGCTGAGCTGTCTGAGAGTTAGACATTAAGGCACAAATCTTCCTGACAGCAGACATCCCCGTGCCAGTGACCCTGCAGCGCTGCCATGTCCCGGCGTGGGGTCACCCTGGAGAGCAAAACGTGGTCCATACCCTGCTGCCACCCAGCCAGGAATGATAACAGCTCATGGGCAAAGTCAGCTGAATTCAGTGGCTCTGCTCACTGGGGCTGTGTCTGCCAGGGGCTTCCTGCCAGCCAGCCCAAACAAGGGGTTATAGCTGTGGTGGGAAAGGCATGAGTGAGGTTTTTGTGGGTGCCCGCCCTCCTTTGCCCCACTCCCACAGCATCTTTCAAACTGCAGGTGGCTTCCAGCCAGCAGCATGGGGATGAGTTTGCAACTCACCCCCGCTTCCTAAATTTGAGACGCTCTGGCTCCTTCCTTTTCCTCTTGAGAAGGAGTCACAAAGGAAACTGCTTGAATGAAGGCTTAGTCAGAGAGGGAGAGTAATCCTCCCTGCTTCTTCAGAGGGAAGAAAATACCACCTGGCTTTTGCTCCAAACCAAGGCTGGAAGCAGTCTATCTGGTTACTGGAAATGGTCTCAGTCCTGGGGCTGATAAGACAGCTAATCACTAGAGAAATTAATGGTTTTGTTATCCTGATAAGTGTGCTGGATTCTGTTTGGAAAGTGAATTTGTTGTGCCTCTTAGAAATAGAAAGTGGCCAGCAGGGATAAGGAGGATGTGAAATACATTCAAGGCTCCTTTATCCCCCTGCTGCAAAGAGCAGGTTTTTAGGGGGTGGCTGTAAATGACAGCTTGGTCAGAAAAGAAACAAATGTGGGGATGTTGTTTAGACCACAGAGCAAACTGCCACAACCCACCATGCAGCCCAACACAATATCTTTCCTGGGAGGGGCTGTGGATGGTGCTTGAGGTTATATGTTGTGTGATGTGTCTGCCACACCTAAACGTGCTGGAGATCAGGTTGGGGGTGGCTGCAGGACAGAGGCCACCATGGCACTGCTGTCACAGTATTCCCAGTGCCCCTGGCCTCTGCTAGCAGGGAAACACAAAGCCAGACAAGGCAGGAGGCTGGCAGTGATGCCTACAGACGTACCAGCTACTGGCTGGAGCTGGGTATGGCATCGTGCTTCCTGCCATTGTCTTCCTCTAGTATAACTAATACTGTAACATTAATCACTGTCATATTGTCATCTGTAAGCTAAGCAAAACATTTACAAACACACCTGGGGGCTGTCAGGAAATCCAAAGGACACATCAGGGTGAGCAGTCCCCGGGGCTGGCACAGCACAGGCAGTCTGTTGGCAAGGGGAAGAAGAGGATGGCTACTGCCCATCCGTGGATGGGGCTGCACCATCAGCCTTGGCTTCTCCTTCCTTCTGCAGGGCACCAGGGCCCCCAGCCCCGTGGGACGCCGTGGCCGGAGTCCCGCCCCGGTACAGGAAGGCCGTGTTTGTGGAGTACCCCGACGCCTCCTTCCTGCAGCCCAAGCCCAAGCCCGCGTGGATGGGTAAGAAGAAGCCACAGCACAGTGAGCCCTAGTTCTCCTTGACAGTGGCCAAACTCATCCTGGGCAGAGCGCTGGCAGCTTCTCAGCCAGGAATGGTAAAGCACCTGGGTAGAGTCCCAGCACAGCAGAGCTGCTGGGGATACAGGGAGCCTTGCTGGTGCCAGAGCAGTTGATGCTGCCATGCTACATGAGGGACACCCACTAATGGTGCATGGTGCAGGTGGAAAGCTCAGATCCAGTGGGCCCCGTTGCTGTCTGTGAGCTGCCTTATCCCAGCTGCCTGACTCTGTTGTCTTCCCCCCTTTCAGGTCTCCTGGGCCCCACCATCCGAGCAGAGGTCTATGACATGGTGGTCATCACATTTAAGAACCTAGCCTCCCGCCCGTACAACCTCCATGCTGTCGGGGTGTCCTACTGGAAGGCGTCAGAGGGTGAGTCAGGCAATAGCCAGGTGCTGCAAGTCCTTGTGCAGCACCTCCCACTCTGCCACTGGCCTGCCAGGAGAGAGCACATCCCTGTACCAGGATGGCAATGGTCACAGAGATGGCTTAGCCTGGGGGAACAAGACAATGCCCAGCCCAGAAATGAGCTGAGCTAACAGCCCAGAGCACAGCTGTAACAGTTATAGAGGTGACACACAGGTTAAACCTGAGGTTGGGCCAGGAAGGCTGTGCCCTCGAGTGTCAGGGCAGCTGGCAGGTACACAGCCGAGCCAGTGAGATTCTGGCACAGCTCTGCCCACTGCCCTGAGACCAGTTGTCACTGGCAGGAGTTGGACTGGCCTCGAGGGCTGGGAAGGGGAGAGGCTATGCTCTGGGCTGGGGAAGAGGCATTTCTGTAGCCATGGTGTTAGGAACAAACCTTCAAGTGACATCTGACTGTTCCTTTGGCTTTAGGTGCAGTATATGAGGATGAGACTAGCCAGCCAGAGAAGGAGGGTGACAGGGTAGATCCAGGGAAGACACATACATACATCTGGGAAATCCAGCAAAACCAGGGCCCGACAGATGGTGATTCCCCATGCCTAACCCACTCCTACTCCTCCAACACTGACAGCGTGAAGGACATCAACTCTGGCTTGATTGGAGCCCTGCTCGTGTGCCGACCTGGTAAGGACAGCACAGGATGGGGACAGGTCACATGCAATCTTGAACTAAAAAGCAGAAAAATCAAAGAACTTTCTAGAGGCTAAACATGGTAGTAGACAGCAGTTAGCTGTGTTCAACAACAGCACTTTTAGGGTTTGATGCTTTTTTCAAATAGTCCCTTCCCAGCGCAGAAGCCAAACATGCTTTGGAAATCCCTGCTGGAGAGGAAATGGTTGCTTTTTTTCCTTTGCAAGATTTCATAACACAGATGAAATCTTCTACTTTGTATCTGAACCATACCTATCCATAAGATGAATTGCTATGGAAGCTTAAGTCATACATTTGTCTTTCCTTCAGAGCTTCACCAAGCTGTGATTGTGCAGTCAGCCAGGGTGTGTTGTCAAACAGGGTTTTGTCAGAAGAACTGGAGGGGATTTTGTATCAGCAAGGGAGAGAAGCAGGACATCTGGGGCACTACATGGTCCACAGTAACTGTCCCTGCTCTCCTTCCTTCAGTAAAAGCGAAGGTGATGAAATCTGGCTATTGTCATGACTGTTAATATTTGCTGGGTGCAAGACACCAAGAAGTGTAGCTGGGGGGGTGGGGATTGATTGCCCCTGGTTGACCCATCTCCTGAAGGTAGTTGTCCTCCTGTAGTGACTGGAGAGGAATAGGCATGAATCACCTCCTCCCAGGGCACTCTTAGCAGGCTCCACGGACTCACCAAAAGCAGTTTCTCCACTGAGAGAAGTCTAGATGATGATGCTCATGAGGAGGCTAGACAAAACAGGCTCTTCCAGGTAGCTAAATGGATCCTGAGAGCCTGCAAGGGGAAGGCAGCACAAACTAACCTTGTGATGCCTTCTAGGGGCAGCTGTCTCCCAACCAAGGGCTTCTGGGGTCTACAAGGCTGGAAATAGGGCTTTGCCAGTCCTGAGAGGTGACAAAAGCAATCCACAGGCTGACCCTGATTTGCCCGTTCTTGGAGGGCACAAAGAGAATTCCCTGGGCAGATGGGCATGGTGTTTACTGACCTTTAAAGAGATCCATCCTGAGGCATCTTGCAGGGACTCTGGCGAGCGATGGGAGTGAGGACTCGCAGCAGGAA